>NC_071993.2:136965000-136967500 GCF_028885655.2 Pongo abelii
AATACTAGCTGTGTCTTAAGGAAGAGATTTTCCCCCTTTCTTTTGCACATAAAAGCAACGATTATTTCTGATCTATAATTAGACTGGAAGAAAGTCAAAGGGTGACTCAATATATTGTAAAAATGGTAGTGCAGTCACAAAGTTACAGGTCTTGGGGCCATATATAGCAATCACCACCATCACGATGTGATGTCTGCATCACACGGTGCCTTCCACACTGGCCAGGGATTTATGGGAAACTGGCAATTATGACATATGTCCAGCTATTGCTAGCCTCAGATTTATCCCTGTGGTCCTTTTTTGTCTAGCATATTGCCTGAGCACAAACCAGGCAGGAGGAGCACTTATTCTTGCAAAGCTTTAATAATCTGTGAATGGCTGCCTACAAACTGATGTAGAGCACTATCATTCTACAGCTGCAATCCACCAGCCTCACGAAATTGCTGGCCACAAACAGTAATTAATCTTTTTATCCCTCAAATTGTAATTTTGACTATGAACTGTGCGCGGCCATAAATCAGCGGCACATGCGCTGTGTACAGTGCATGAATCACGGCCGGGACTCCGTCCGACTGCACACACTGTGTTTAACAAGCTTTATAAGGAGCCATCGGGCTTTATTATGGCTCTGCCTGACTCCAACAAAAACTGAGCCTGGAGGCCCGGGGACACGAGTTAAGATGAAAATACTTATTAGAGTACATTACTTCTTGATGTAGATGGCGTTTTCCGTGGAGTCACTCCACGGTGCGTGGCACAACATAAATCAGAGGTTTTTCGGAGACTAATAAGACCTGCCACCATCTATTCATTACTCTGCCTGCAATTTGGGCCATCACTCATTAGTAATTTGAAGATTAACACCCCCCAACTCAGCAGGTCTGCAAGGTGCAGGGGCGGACACAGAGACTGCGGCTTCCGGAGAGGACGGCTAGGGGGCCGCCTTTGCAAGTGCCCTCCAAAATAATTGGTCACCGTTCTCGAGTGCTTGGGTGTTGGCGCATCTTGTAAGCAACGCAGGAAGCCTCGCACGTACACTCAATAATGCGGACGAAAGTTGAGGACCACAATACGATTTGACATTCCATCATACATCCCGGAGACAAAGGTCCGCACAGGAATGTGAAGTAAGACATTTTCTTGTTAATAAAGCATTGATCCGATGTATTGATTTTACATGACATGGCTTTTGCTGGGATTTTGCCCTCTTTTTTCTTTGCAAATAGTAAAGCTCTTCAAAATGCCTCGGCGTGTGTGACATGGCAAAATTTCTAACTCTCTGTGATGTAAATTCTATATGTGTAAAACCACTTCATAATCAGACCATTAATCATCAGAAGCTGTCAGCGTTGACTTGGGGGACAATTTGTCATGTCTCTGCCTAGGCCAGGCCAGTGTCAGGCAAAAGCATAGTTCGGGCCGCAGGGCGCGTGCGCGGTCGCCCAGACTCACCAAGCCACTTGGTCCAAAAAGGATTAGACAAAGTATTACCTTTCCTGATCAGGGAAGAAAAAAGGTGGCCCACTGCATTTCTAACATGTCAGGTTTCTCCTCTCCCCCAGCTAATCACCATGACTGTTTGACTTAATGAATCGGCCTGATGAAAGGTGATCAGAAAAGATAGATGGGCGGCCATTATTGATTTCATGCAAATGCCCCTGACAGGTGATAGATGCTTTAATGCAAGCTTTCAGAAGCTTTATGACTTGTAATAACCATACTCTCATTCTGGGAGAGACGCTTTCCAGTGTTTCAGTTGAATTGATATTCTTCGATGCCCAAAAATACCTGAAAGCAGTGTAAGTACGTGGGCCCCTTTCACCTCTCAGTTCAGCCCAAAGAGCAACTTATGTCTTGAAAGCAATGCCAAGAATAAGCGTGGCACTCCATTGGAAGTTCGGATGTGACGCGTAATTGTGCACTGTGGGCTCCTGCCAGGCTGGATGCGGGCTGAGGCAAGGGGCTGGGGCTGCCATTCCAGCTCTAAATTCCTTCCAGGGGCTGGGCTACTGGAGGCCCAATGAGTTTACGTTCAAGAATTAGAAAAACTGCCCCTTTTTAAATTGCAGGAGGAATGACACGGATTCGTCGTTCTGGGAGGCTTCTGATCACCGAAGGTGGGGGTACCCAATCCACCTCTGTGCCCCCAAGAGCAGCTGCCTTCTCCAGAGCTCCTGGGTTCTGCAAAGCCTGGCCAACTGGTGGCCCCTCTGGCCCACAGCCCCCCAAACCCTACAGAGCCCACCACCGCCCTGCACCATCACTGGCAAGTTACCCAATGGGAGGAGAAAGCACCGGGGCCTCACGCACATCTCATGAGCCCTCCGCACGCAGAGTTTACGGGCGACAGCCCTGCCGAGCCAGGGCAAGGCGCTGGCACGTCCAGTCACAGAGCCCCGAGCCAGGCCAATCAATACCACTTTCCTGTTTTAGAACTGGGTAATTATGAGGGGGAGAGATTGCCTGACCTTTCACCTGCGCTGCATTACTTTGCTGATAT
>NC_071993.2:136970000-136985000 GCF_028885655.2 Pongo abelii
ACAGGGAGACCCAGACCCTACCCCAACAGACTGCAAGCCGTCAGTGTGCCTGAATGAACACAGGTTGTAATGTGTAAAAATTAAATAAAGTAAAATTAAATTGCTCAATACAAAGACATTCCTCTAGAGGGTGTTAGTGATTTCAGTGACAAAGTGCTATTTGCTGACAAGTAGTTTACACATTAACCAGCTGAATCCAAGGGGGAAAAATGCCAATAGCAATTATATCACCTTGAGGTTATTAAATGTCCCACTGATAAGTAACTAGGTGAACTTGACCAGGTGATAAAGACTGCTGTGAGCAAATGATTGTGCGGTGAAGAATGTTTTTCTGTCCTGCTGTTTCTCCAGATAGCTTTTCTTTCAAAAATGACTGTATAAAAAGTTGCATTAAAAATGTGTGGCCACGGAAGACAAAATTGATATTTAGCTCCCCCCGAATACCTTGCCCCCACCAGAGCGCCTTCATCATTCCACCTCAAAAACATTACACAAAGTCTGCAAATGCCTGCTTTCTCTCCCTTTTTTAGGCTTTAAGATGATGCTAAGTTCTTCACTTTATCATCAACTGTCTCCTCCAAGTGCATTTCATCTATAAGAAATTCAGATGCTTGGGAAATTAAAATTTCAAAGATCTGCTGCAAAAAAAATCAATGGGGCGAGATCAATGCTCATAGAAATTTCATGAACTTTGAACTGATCCGGGCACGATGATGAGAGGTAGCCGGAGTTTCAGGCGGCTGACGGCTCCTCACGTGGATGAAAAGCGGCCCGGGCAGCTGAGAGGAGGGCTACGTTTTAGATGGGTTTCTGCTTTCATATTTTGTCCGACAAAAAAAATTAATTTTTAGTCTATTTCAGTAACAAGCAAAAATAGAAAAAAAAAAATCTGCCTTCCTGATACGACGCGTGATACCCCGCTTCTTAAGAGCACCTAATGCTTTGCACATTAACGCAGCCATGGAATGAAATCGGTTCCCTCTGCAGCCGATTGCAGGTGCAAATTAATATTGTAAAATGAAGATCAATACATGGACAGGGCCAGATCAATAGTGGCTAAATTATTGCTGCATTTTCCTCCTCATTCAAGATGAGTTGTGTTTTCCTCTCAAAGTCAATACTTTGCAGCTTTTCTCATTAATTTCTCAATAAATTTGGCAATGAATTTCAATCACAGCACTCGGCAGGGTGAGCCAGGCATTGTGGTGTGCACGGGAAGCACAAAGGCCTTGCAGCCTCCGCGTCGTTCACCAGGGGCGCTGCCCGCGGGGGCCGGCCTGGCTCCCCAGCCTGGCAGGAAGACGTCAGGTCACCCTCCTCCTACACCCAGAGGCAAACCTTGTGTTTGCCCTCACAGAAATGACAGTGGCTTTCCTAGCATCCTGGCCGCTCCCGTCCGTGGGGCTCCCCGATGCCAGCAGGGGATGGCTCAGACCTGCCTAGAGTCACCCTGGGTTTCACACCAGTGACTCCAGCATCCCCCCAACCCGCTCACTGCAGGGTATTTCTGTCGAAAAGTCTTCTAAGGTTGAGAAAAACACTTGACTTCTCATTGGAATTAGAGCCGCCTCCTTCGTATCGGGAATATTGTTCTGGAATTCACACAGACAGCCCAACCGGGCCTCGCGCACAGGGACCAGCTTCCATTCACCACTGCCTGGCAGCGGATGGCGGCATTGTGATGTGACACCAGGCACAGAAAAGGGGACAGCTCATCTTCCTTGTACCAAAATAATACCCTTGCTGACGAGTATTGGATTGCATTCAAACAATTCTGTTTACATATCTCAAAGAATACATTGGATGATGGCTTTTATAGCCGTGTGGAAACTACATCTACCCAGCCCAGCCCTGCAGCTCGGAAAACTAAGGCACGTAGCCTCCTCACTTCTCCGTGGCTTTTGCCTCTGGGGACGGGACTGAGGGAGACAGGCACTTGCCAAGGCGGAGGCTCTGAGGTCGGGAAGTGGGCCCCAGGCATCCTATAACCCTCAAGCTCCCCAAGAAGGCTGTTCTAACGTTTTAACCTAAGTGGAGAAATGCCTGGAAACAAAAGGAAGAGACAACAGCCAGTAAAAGCCACCCTCAACATGATAAAAAGATGTGTGCGATTCAATGCTATATCCTTTTCTTTAAAAAAGGAACATCAAGTGTCCCTCTGCTGCCACGCCTCCCAGAGACTTTTTGCAGGGAGGAGAGAGGTCTTAAGAACCAAACAGGAAATCTAACGCTCTGTGGAGAACCCTCTGAGCAATGGATTTGCACACTTTAAACCAGCGAAAATCTGCACACAGAGGTAAACAGAAAAAGGAGCTCGCAAAGCCCATGCCCCTCCCGAGGCCAGAGGTGTCCCTGCCAGGGTTGAGGACAGAGGCAGCCCTGTCCTGTGCTCTGCGGTGGGCCACACTCCCGTGGGGACGTTCCCAGCTACCCCATGCACTTGTTCAGGCATCTGCCCTCCCCATAGGAGGAAGGCCACCCAACAGGTCACCCTCTGCCACATGCCTGCCCTACTCAGTGCGATGCGCACAGTAGGTGTTCAAGATAATGAGTAACGCAGGCCCCTTGGAGACATCTGGCCAACACAGAAGGTATCACATTTTCAATTTTGAAAAGCCAAAGTGAACGTCATGTTTCTCGTATGTTCACCAAAAAATGTATTCACAAATGTTCTTGGCAGTGTTTTCCATAATATCCAACTGTCCATCAATGAATGAATGGATAAACAAAATGTGGTATATCCATACAATGGAATAGTACTCAGCCATGTACAAGAGCGAAACCTTGATACCCGTTACAACAGGGATGAGTCTGGAAAACACGCAAAGTGAAAGAAGCCAGACACAAAGAAATATATATAATGTGTGACTCCGTTTATAGGAAATATCTGGAACAAGCAGATCCACAGGGAAAGGAGGTAAATTCATGGTTGCCAGGAGCTAGGGCAGGGCAGGGAAGGAAAACCAAGGCACGGGCTACCCTCCACGCTCTCACTTCTCTACAGCTGTCACTTCTGGGGACCAGGACAGATCCAGAGACAGACGATCCCCAAGGGAAGGAGGAATGGGGCAAAAGCTAGTGGACACGGGGTTCCTTTCCATGTAATGAAAACATTGTTGAATTAGACTGATGGTTGCACAAACTTTGTGAATGTAAGAAAAGCCACTTAATTGCATACTTTGGGTGAATCTATAATATGTGAATTATATGTGAACAAAATACAGTGTTGTTAGTGAAAGTAACGTTTCTCATCTGAATTAGAACATATGTGCCAGCTCCGTCTATACTAAGGAAATATCTTCCAGGGCCGGAGTGCTGTTTAGAATAAAGGTGTGTCCAGTACCTGTGTAAAAGCACAGGGCCCCGCACAGGTGTGAACAAGACAGAGCCCAGCAGTGGGGGAAGGGCCTGGTGCGGGGAATCTATTCCCATTCAGGGAGCGTAACTCTGTTTCCCAACATTATTACCCTTTTCAATCTCCATGGAGGCATTTTTAACTCCTGGTTTTTCAGGCTGCATAAAGAAGAAAAGGAATGTTCTAAGGCAGAGAGGCTTTAAAGACATCACCAAGATTAATGTAAACACTGGAATCCCCAAAAGCACAGCCCTTGAACACAGCATGCTGGATTATGTGTCTCCTATAAAACCGTCCTATTTCCACATAGGGGTTCCCAAATGCCAAGGTGTACTGGGACCAGAAGGCCATCTTGTGCTCATCTGACCTCCTTCTTGCCACGGCAGCCCCTAACCCAACCCTGGCCTTCCCCCCTCACAGCCCCATGCCCAGCTGGCGCTCCTTGACCTGGAAATCCTCAACCCCTGCTGCTCAGCGTCCAGGGGTACAGCGTCCACGGCCACCTCCCCACCACCTCCCCAGGGCGCCCCTCCTCTCAAATCCACCAGCGCCTTGTCTGCTTCTCTTGTCATCAGATGGAACGCCTTCTTCATTTTGACTATTTTATTAACTTTTCCATGTCCCGCTTCATTCCCCCAAGACCTCGAGTCAGTATGATAGCAAATGTGGCCTCTGCACCAGACACGTACCAACTGCCATCCAGATACCAGGCCCCGGGCTGCCAGGATGGAGACTGTCACTTCCCTTGGCAAGGGACCCACTGCTGGGTGGGCAGGTATGTCACCCCACCTGATACCCCCACCATGAGCGCCTATGAGAACCAGTAGCTTCCCCGCCTCTCAGTATCACCTGCTGTGACCAGGTGGGTGAACACTGGGAGCCAGAGGCAGATTCCAAACCACGTTGATGGTGAGCTTCCACAGCACGCCACACCTTCACATAAGACACCGTGCTCACACTACGCTCGTCCCACAGATCATTCCCGCCAGCTGGCATTCTGCAAATACACAGGAAAGGCGAATCGCCGATGTTGGTGGAATCTGGGGTGGTGAGGAAGGGGAGCAGTCCCCTGGTGAAGACGGGCTCGGGCACGTGGCAGGTGTTCACTATCATGGTGCCACAGCAAAGCCAGGACATGGCCTGGAACCCAGTCCTTGGGGTTGTACATACCGAATGCCAGCTTCCCTGGCAGGGGGCATGTGAAGCTGCAGCCCAGTACCCTCCATGGTGTCTGCCGGTGACACGTTTCTCTCACTTACAGGGTATTAAGACTCACTGCACTTCTGAAACAATCACCATCCTAGCCTATGGCCTGTTTACAGTCTTTAGTTTGGGACAGGCCATGGCCTGATGCCAAGCATGTGGTAAAGCAGTCTCGACGCCACCTGTCCTGAAGGCTCTTCCATTGTAAGAACCCTGGAGGAGCCGCCACCCTCAGGTTGGTGCCTGTTTGGAAGCTCAGTGCCCACAGGCCTAAAGCTTGCATGAGATGTTTCTGCAGTGTGAGCATGTTCCTTAGGAAAAACACCAAGTGGGTCTTCCGAACTAGGGCTAGAAGGGACAGCCATCAACAAGCATCTGACTGACCCTAGCCTGGGTGCCTGGGGCTGAGACAAGAAGGGCCAGCGGGGAGATTCCCAGCCAAGGGCCTCCTTTAGAGAAGACAAGGAGGTAAAAAGATGGAGAAAAACCTGGCAGAATCCACCCTCCCCAATCCGATCCCCTGGATTTCCTGACTTTAGGCTTCCTCAGATGCCTAGAGGACGGGTCCAGGACTCAGAGGCTCCGGGGCTCACTGTGCCAGGCTGTAAGCTCTCTATCTGGGAAGACACAGAAAGGGCTATCTCAAGAGTGTAGGGAGAGGGTGGCATCCAGAAAGGAGAGGAAGAAAAGAATGACCCCGGCCACGCAGTACCTCTAAGAAACTTTCCTCCCAAGATGATTTGCACCAATGCTGACCAAATCTGCCACGGCCTCCTATCTCAATGGGAGCTTCTCTATTTAAAATTTCACACGCTCCGTAATGACCCTTTGAGAGTGTGCCCTCCGCACGCACTCAGGTTCCTTGTGAAGTCAAGTCGCTCCATGTGCTCATGAAAAGCATTTGAAAACTTTGATTTTGCCTTTTAGTGTAGCAAACAGTCCACGTCGCTGACAGCCTTCTATTTGTTGTTGTGGCTTTATTTTAAAACCACTCTAAAAGACAAAAGTTACGTTTTACTCATTTTGCTTTTTTTATTTTTATTTTTTGGAGATGGAGTCTCACTCTATCTTGCTTAGACTGGAGTGTGGTGGCACAATCTTGGCTCACTGCAGCCTCCGCCTCCCAGGTTCAAGAGATTCTCCCATCTCAGCCTCCCGTGTAGTTGGGACTACAGGCGTGCGCCACCACACCTGGCTAATTTTTTTTGTATATTTAGTAGAGACGGGGGTTTTACCATGTTGGCCAGGCTGGTCTTGAACTCCTGGCCTCAGGTGATCCACCCGGCTCAGCCTCCCAAAGTGCTGGGATTACAGGCATGAGCCACAACGCCCAGCCTCATTATGCATTTTCTACAACAAATTAAAAAGGCCCAACTGATTGAAATGATAGTTTTGTAAAAGCACTTTTTCTCAGGCTAGGCTTTTGTAATCCAAGCCTTAGCCTAGAGCCAATGTGCACAGACAGGACTCAGGACCCTCCAAAAACAGCCTCACATGAAACCACGAGTAGCCAGGCTCCAGCACTGTCACTGACCCAGCTGGCGGGGCACACGCCAGAGCGAAACATAGTCTATCGATTCCAGCCATGGGCTGTTAGCATTGGGCCCGATGTCCAGCCGTGGAGATTTGGTGCGAGGGAGCTTGAGGCACTGGTAACTTATAAGCCAGAAAGAGAAACAGAGGCAGCGTTTGGTTCTTGTTCTTATTCTTCCAGGACAACAGAGTGATCTATTTCACCTCCTCTTTGGTGCTGAAAGAACCACACACTTCTGTTTCAGGTCCTCTACTGACATGTTTGTGCTGATGTCTCCCTTGGTCTTCAGAGTTTAACCTGTGGGAGTTGTGGCTGGAGTGATCTGTGATATTTAATTTTACATCTTATTATCCCCGCATTATTCTGCACTTCAGGTGATCACACTTATTTTGTTCTAAATGGTCTGCTGCTCTCTTCTCCCACAGTCCCACACCATCTCCTGGACCCACTCCAAGTTGTTTTCAGAAGCACGTCCTACTTAATCAGAAACTCAAAAGTCCGGAGTGTGATCCCGCTCTACCCCCAACTCTCCTCCCTGTAGCCCCAAGAAGGACCACCGCAAGGTGGGTGAGGAGCGGGACCAGAGGACCCACCTACTCAGGGGGCTTAACAGGAAGAGGGCCAGGCCCGCCTCTGCCATCCTCAACCCAACAATTACCAAGTGAAATCCGGATGACCCTTTTGTCCTTTGGGGAAGATGAATGGCCATCTCCTCTCTGCTACATTTTGTCAGGTTTGGTGCTGAAGAGTCAATACCTTCACCTTGACATGGAAACTTTGTGATTTATCAGCTCGTTTCTCCTCCTGGGTTAGCGTGGCCCCGATGAGAGCAGCCAATCGGGGTGCAGGGTGCAGACTTGGTCACAGCCACTTGGAAAACGACCAAAGCCCCCTCGGATGACAGACAAATGTGTCTTGTTAGCAACAGCCCAAAAGCGCTTGACTTGTACTAATAACAAAAAGGCCATGCTGGTCACCGTGGGTCTAAAGACGAAGCACCCTGTCACCAGCCTGGTTGGGAAATTAGCAAATAATGTTCTTTTCCTTGATAAATGGGTGACAGCTCCCTCTCACCAATCATTTTTAACATTTTGATGCATGCCTATGATCCCACTGGAGGAGCAGAAAAGTTTACTGGCCCTCAATTTTCAGATGATGAATGGAACTCTCTAAATGTGCGATTTCTGTATGAGGTATAGTTCATTTTAAGCAATTCTAGTAAATGGGTGTCACTGATTAGGACAAATAGTCTACTTGTGCAATAGCACAAACGGTGTGTCTCATTCTCCTGGCCTCCTTCGAGACGGGAAAGAGAGGGGACAGCGGTGACCCCGGAAGCCCTCCCGGCCCCACTCTTCAAAGGGCCATGTTATCGAGTCTCACCCCAGCACCCACTTAGCACGCTGGCAGATTAATTGATCATGGTTTGGGTTGATGCTGTGCCGTAGCAGTGGGGAGGACAGTGGTGGGAGCCTGCCCATCCCTCCCTTCCTTTGTGGCTCTGCCTAAGGGGCCCTGAGGACCCTTGAAATGACCCCAGTGATGGCAGTGGGCCTCACTCCCAGGGGAAGGGGCTGAGGCACAGATGCACGCCACCCTAGTTGATATGAAAAAAAAAAGTCACCCTTTGCCATCCATATTTAAACAAAGGACAAAAACTACAGTGGCGTCAGGAGAAGTTGTGTTGTTGGAGTCATGCATTATCTTATGATTATCCCAATTCTGGGCAGGTCCAGAGTCAGCCTGAGCTGAAAACACAGACCCAAGTTATTCTCTGATAGGACCAACTTGACGGAAAAGCAAAGGTGCCTGGAGGGTGTCTATTCTTGGGGGGTTCACTGGGGATCATGGGGGGACGCAGACACCCTTGGACACCATTGACTGGTAGGTTTGAAGCAGGACAGGCAGTGTGGCTGCAGGAGGGCCCACTGCAGACGGGAACGAACAGTCAGCCACGGGGGGCCCCTGGCCACACCATGGGATGATGAGAGTCACCGACAGAATTGAACCAAAGATTCCCCAAACTCCAGGACCCATGGGGAAAGCATGTGGTTTTCATGGAAGGAAGGCATTAGCATTGAGTTGAGCATAGTAAAAATAGTATGATTTGTGGGCGGCAATTAAGCATCATTTGCTCTGTGCATCCAAGTAATTTGTTTGAGGAGCACCGGCCTGGGAGACAGCAAGCTGGGGCTAGCGTGGTCGAAGGGCACAATCAACCCTGCGGTGCTGACAGGACCGCCTCTCAATGCACACAAAAGATCTTTAACACACTTAAGAACCACAAGTGCTTTCACGAGGGGAGTCAAGTGGGACTAAATTGTGGACACCCGCCAGGAGACACGGGGGAAACCCTCACCCAGGGCCAGGACAGCCCTGGAGGACACAGCGTTGCCCCTTGACGCACTGCCAGTTTTAAGGCACGTTATGATTTAAAAGAAGAAGGAAAGTAAACCATAAATACTGTATCAGAAAGAACAGAAACTGTTAGCAATTGCTGGTTGAGTAACGATTTCATAAGCCTGAAGCTGAATGAACGTCCTTGTGCAGAAAATAATCACTTTTATGTTCCCATCTAGTAACTGCATCCCGGGGCTGGGAGCGGTCCAGGTATTCCGCCGTCAAGAGCTCCCTGTGTCCACTTCGGATGTAGTTGCTATCGACTGCCAATATCTTGTTTAGTAACTGGGTTCAGTCTGTCGCAGACAACATGCTGACTCCCAGTTATTTGTGATAATTTCTTTAATTGAGCAAAAGAAATCTCTAAAAGGAGGGTGGGTCAATCAACCATCCGGGTGCAAGAAACCAAGAGTAAGAACACCCGACCCAGCCACGTCCCCAGTGTCCCGTGAATGATGCTGGAAGTCGAGCCACCTCTCCCAACTGGCCTCAGTGCTTTTGTTTGATAGGAAACCATTCTGCCAAATGGACACCGTTAGAAAACAGTAACACACACATTTGTGCCATGATGCTTCACACTTGAAAACGTGTCTATGAAAGTAGTTTCCTCAGTAACATAATTTCAATTAGATGCATACAAATTCCAATCTGTCTTAATCAAATAACACTGTAATGCTTACATTCTAATTAAAAAATAATTTCTTTTATTACTCTTAACCATTTGATGTGTTTCTATGGGTGGAATTATAAATGCGAAACTGCTCAATTTGTGTATACTGCGAGTTTCTCAGGTAGGACATTCTGGGACTATTTTAATTATTATTAAACAAGCAAATGGTACACTATTAGACAAATATTAAAACAAGCATTGCACTCAGTTATTAATTTGCACTATTCACTTTTAAATGCAGCAAATATCTCATTAATTTAATTTTAGGTGCCCACCAGTTTATATTGCATTTTACAGTCTAGAAGGCAATTTACTATTAACTGGCAATTACATACAGAGTGATTGTTAATTCTGCTCCTAAGTGCTAGCCGCTTGAAAATTGTTCTCTCTCTCTAATTTTTGACCTTCTTACAACAGGGTGAGGCACATGGGAATACAAAGAACCAGTATGGAAGCACTGGACATGTCATTTGTGACTCATTCTTTTAATTCACCGTGCTAATCAACTGAACCGCCACAGCCTCCCAAGGTAATTGTGTCTTTATAGGAGTTGAAAGCAGCAAGCGAAAGGGCCTGGATGGATGGGGCCTGGCCTGCCTTCCCCTTCCCACTCGGGGTTGACTAATAGGGTCTGGCTCAGAAAAATCTGGTGTTTCTCAGATCACTGTAAACAGATCATTGAGGCCCTTTGCAAAGTCCCTCCCAGCCTCTGGCGGGCGGCCCCTCCTCTGAGCACAGGTTCATTAGCCCTCTGCCCGGCGGCCCCAGCCAGCCTCACACGGGGAAGGTTAAATGTGAGGGTGTCCCGGCAGCCTCCGGGGCTGGGGGACACTGATGGGAACCAGACGCCCAGGGGACGGTGCCTATGTCGTGACATGCAAAGGGGCTGGCTCAGTTTTCAGCAGGGGAGTGCAATTCCCGGTGATTACCTCATTGTCCCCATCAATTTCGGGGCAATGCAAATCAGACAGAAGCTTCCAGGTCAGACAGGTCATGACCCTACCTTTCCTCTGCTCCCCAGCCTGTAGAGCCTGTATCCCTTACATCACCTTTGAAATGGATATTCCTGTTAATGACTGGGGTGTGGGGGAGCCAATAGGTTAACCTCCAGTCAGGAAAGGCTGGGCTGTGGCAAGCATCACCAAACACCCACTCATGGGAGCATGTCTCGATGGAGGAAATCCCTGAAGCTTCGGGCAGCCAGGACCCTGAGCTTGTGCCCGAGAAGCCCAGTCAGCCCCAGAGTGGGCACAATAGGGGCTGCAGACATAGAAGGTGGGCACTTGGACAGGCTGGGTGGGGGCTGGAACTAAGGTGTCCACTGGTCCCTTAGTAGGAAGATATGAGACCTGGAGAGGATATCCCTGGCCAAGGAAGGCATCCTACCTGGCTGGAGGGCAACAGGAACAGGCTGCAGACAGGAGAGAGCTGCCGCCTCCCTGCACCAGCCCCAGAGCAGCAAGCGCAGGGCCCGGCCATGCTGGGAATTGAGGGGACGCTGACATTGCAGGCTCCGCCACACCACGTGATACCTGCCAGCCAGTGACAGGCAGCTCCTCCCAGCCTACACATCCGCGTCTGTCTCCAAATGCACAGCCCAAGGCCTTTCTCTGCAGCACTGGGGACAGAATCCCCAGGAGACAGCAGGCGAAGTGCAAAGAAAGGACTGGACCTTTCCGCAATCTTCTTTCTTAAAAAAGTCTCATTTCTAACAATAGCTGTGCAGACTTCCCCACCAAAAAGCCCACATATGCAAAGATCTGAACTCATAAAAGGATCTGCTGAAGGCATCCACTAAAGCGTTCATCTGGGATGGGCTGACAGTCCAGTGTAAGAACAGGGGGCTTATTCATCCATTTTTGTGCAGAGGAAGTCAGTCTTGCCACATGCAAACACATGTCACTTTCGTGTCACAAACCAGGACCCTGCAGAAGACACAGGCACCTACACAGGAGCCCACTCCTGGCATGTGCCCACTGAAGCTCAGGTGCTGCTCCATGGCTCACAAGCAATAATCAACACCCGCTTTCCTAAAGAGCTCAGGATTCGAGCAGAGTCCCACAGAACCCAGCCGAAGTTCACCCTCAGTGACTTTCCACAGGAAAGACCATTTATGGAGTGCCTGCCATGTGTTAGACACCGTACATAAGTCATCCCTGATCCTTACCAAAACCTTGCCAGGTAGAGCAGAGGAGAAATTGGGACCACAGGAGTAAGCATATGCCCAGGTCCCAGTCTGTCTGCAAACACCAGGTCTTTGCACGGGGCCTGCAGCCTTTACAGCCAGATGTGCCAAGGGACTCAGGGGCATGTGGTACACATACCAACAGTTTGCATAGGAGGCATGTGGAAATGTGCACTGTGTGGCTTCAGCACACACCGGCAAGGTGCCAGAAAGGACCCCCCGGCCCACGGTGGGATTCTGACATCTCGCCTCTCCCAGGTACCTGGGGCCTACAGATGCTGCACTTTGTTGCACAGCAAAAGTTCTTAATTGTTGAAGTGTATATAAGTGTTTAAAAGGTTCCCCAATTTTTAGAACCCCATTGTGACATGTCTTTGTTTTTTAAAACACTGGGACTCCAAAACCTGGAGGAGCGGCCCTCTCTCCATCTCAGAGTCTTACATGGAAGCCAAGAGGTGTCCGGACATCAGCTCTTTGTTATGCCCACCTCTCCTGTGTTCTTCTGGCAGCTCCTGGGCGCCTGGTCCTGTGTGTGCTGGTCCCACAGAAGGTGGCCCCTAGTGTGGGGTAGGCACTGCCTCTCCCATCCTAACCACATGGAGAGTGCTGAGCTGTCGACTGGACACCTCTGGGACAGCAGCCCTGGCTTGCTACCAAGACCCGTCTAGGCACACCCTGGGGTGACGCTGGGCCTGCTGTACAGTGGGCAGCGGCAGGATTTATATCTTGCCTTTCTTGCTCACTCAGTCCTTCCTAAGAAGGGAAGAGGTTGAAGGATGTCTATTGCCTCTTTAAACCTTCTGAAAGCAGAGGGGGCTTAGCATCCTCCATGTCACCCGCTCTCTGGACAGAGGAGAGGACTGTGTCCCATTGGGCGTCCTTCAGGTGGTGATGGCAGGAGTTGAAGCCCCATCCTCTAGTCCAGGTTCCTGCTGTGGCCCCCATGGCCACCCCAGGACACCAGGCCACAGTCACCCAGCCACTGCACAAGTAGGTCAAGGCCACAGATAGTAAGTATTCATCTCGTTCACTGTCATTGGGTTCCAGCAGGCACTGTCCATCATTAAAAACGTCTCTCAAATATCACAGCCTTTGGAGTTGGCTAAGGTTAGAAATCAAAATGCAAACATGCCTTAAGTTGAAGTGAGTTGTTTGTTTTGAGACAGGGTCTTGCTCTGTCACCCAGGCTGGAGTCCAGTAGCTCAATCAAGGTTCACTGCAGCCTTGACCTCCCTGGCTCAGGTGATCCTCCCACCTCACCATCCTGAGTAGCTAGGACCACAGGCATACACCACCATGCCCCACTAATTTTTAAATTTTTGTAGAGACAGGGTTTTGCCCTGTTGCCCAGGCTGGTCTTGAACTCCTGGACTCAAGTGATTCTCCCGCCTCTCAAAGTGCTGGGATCACCAGTGTGAGCCAACATGCCCAGCCAATTTGAAGTTTATTTACGGCATTTCTCAATAGCAATCCTGAACAAGTGGTGCTAATTCAGCCCTTGAGTGGACAAAGCATTGTATAGAACAACTGTAAGATAGCAAGCGTGTGTAACTGCATAGACCACACTTCCTGCTGACAGGAGTCTGTCCCGCACCCTCAAAGAATACGGATCTCCTTTAGGAAGCAGTGTCATGTAGGGTTCAAGACCCCAGGCTGGAGCAAGAAAGACCAGGCTTACATAGGCCTTGCATTTACCGGGGGTGTGGCCTGGGCACTGACTTCATCACCTCTCTGAGCCTCAGCCTGTGCAGCAGAACAGCAGTGACACCACGGGGAAGAGGCATGGAGACCAGTGGACATGCGGCCCCTAGCCCCACATGAAGCCAGGCATGTGGACAGCTGCACCAGTGGTAGCTGGGTGGCTGTTGTTCCTAATGACTCCCCCTGCCACTTTGTTTACAGGTGAGGAGCCCCACAAATGGAGAGAGGTACTGAAAGTCACACAGCCACGGGGGCTGCCCCATCCACGGCTTCATACGCCATCTCAAACAAAGATGTGGAAACCGCACATCCAGCTAAACCCACAGGCCAAGGGGGCTTTGCCCGTCTTTCCACAGACCCCTGCCCCCTCTGTACAGTCTTCCTGTACCCTCATGAGCACCTCCTGGTGGGCAGGAGGCCTCTACCGCTTTCCCGCAGAAGCTGGAGCTGTGAACTCACCGGTGTAGACAAAGCGCCCAGGAGCACCTTTGCAGAACTGCTTGGATTTGTAGGAGAGGGTCACTTCGACGACGCCAGGAATGTGCCTCGGCGGGGTCTGGACTCGGATGGCATGGGGAGTTATCAGCTACAAAAACCACACAGGGAACAGGCGCTCAGCAGCGCTGGCTGTGAGAGGCGGACACTTGCCAGTTGGATATAATTACCAAAATGAGCACAAATTGGACCATCGTCTTGGAATGCCCCCTCCTAGCTGTCACCCAGAGTCTCGGACCTACAGTGTTTTTTAAGAAAAATATCTGCAAATGATCCCAGGTTTTAGTTTGCAGGAAAGGCCACAGGGCATCATTCATATGAAAATTGCCACCATATGTCTCCTTAAACCTGCTTCTAGTAATTCTAGCACTAATTGTTCCAGTGGACCGGGGACCTCGATGGCAGGTTTTAAACCCCAGGGCTGCAGGGCAGGGGGTTGTTCTGTAGCCACCCACGGGAGAAGCTCCTGCCACAGACGAACAGTGCAGTGCGTTAAAAGGGGAATTTGCCATAGGGCACCTTGTGTCAATACACTATTGACAGCTTGTCAAATCCATTCATGAAGACAGCAACAGCGCGAAGCTGACCGAGTCCGCGGACTTACCTCGCTCCACACCAACATAGTTCCGAACACAACTTGCAGCCCGTCAAAGAAGTTGTCGCCAATTATGATGACAGTGGCACCCCCCGTGGTCCAGCCTTCACTGGGACTGATGGCCTTGATGCACGGAGTGGCTGCTCACACAAGACAGAGAAGGCAGACCTTAGAGCCCCGTCCTCCTCCAACGCTGGGCTGCTCGGCCACCGCGCGTCCCGCCGGCCACCACGGGAGGAGAGGCGCGCCGTTCCTCCAGGCGGCACGCAAAGGGCAACCGTAGATCAGCATGTTGATGTGTTTAAAGCAAACTATTAAATGTTTTATAAAGGAAAGGCCGAGCTGCGGAATACTAGTGAGCGAGAAAAAAAAATGGCTTGATATAGCAAATTATGTGTCAGGGCAAATATGACTATTACAAATGATTAAGCATTGCATGCATGTGGCATGTCGATTTATCTGCTTTGCTGTACAGATCTAAGCAGAGTCAATCAAAAGGTTGTTGAAGGAGATGGAAGAGCAAATGCCTTGCATTTCGATTCCTCATAAGCAGCTAATTGAGTTGGGTTTTTTCATCCGCGAACTTTGCCTTTTGGTTCAAAACTTCATTTTCCTCTGTCACTCCACAATTACTACTTTTCACTTTTCATCAGGAAAAAAAATCAAAAGCACTATATTAATACTTTTGTCAAAGGTACACATTTTACATCTAATATTGTTTGTCGACAGGAATCCCCGCGCCGCTGGCGTGACCTCTCTTTGTCTCGGGAGCTCTCGCATTTGCATGAGTTATTACAATGGTGCTGCTGCACGGGCCGGACGCAGAGGCAGCCCTGGCTGGGGCGGGAGGGGTTGGGGGCAC
>NC_071993.2:136990000-136997500 GCF_028885655.2 Pongo abelii
CACGTGGCCGTCCACGTTGACTGTTGTCGATACAACAACCTGCAAAGATGAAGTGGATTTGAAAATGGAATTGGCAAAGAAAAGCAGAGCCCCCTGTTAGGCAAAATACAAGCCATCTTAAATACTGTAGAGCATAAGGAAACTTCACGTGTTCCTGGACACTGTTGATTGATGTTCATATGTTCGTTCACAGCTTTTTTGGCTAATGGGGGTGGGTGGCTTGTTTTGTTTTGTTTTGACTCAAGATTGCTTCTCTTCAAAACCTGCTCCACTAATTACAGTTTAATCTCCTATTATGCTAACAAGTGAATTCAATTCAGAGAAATATTCTCCTAGCCATTAGCTTCAGAAACACCCCTCTAGCCACTCATTTTAAAGCCGCTGTTTTGATTGATCTGTTCACATATTGATTAGATAGTTTATCTAATTAAAATGAGTTCACTTGAGACTGGCCTCCCTTGAAGAGCTGGGAGGATTCAGAGTTGCCCAAAAAAGGCTTCATAAATCAGGAACATTCCTACTGCCCACATTTTATCAGGAAATGATCCCTGGGTCAATTTTACAATTACATTTAATGTCTGGTAATGAACTTTTTTGCATCTGAAAAGACCGAGTTGAATATGAATAGTGGGAGTGTTTTCAATCCTGGAAAGGTATTCTTTCTCAAGTTCACTGCAAAGGCTGGCAAGGACCCTGGGATGCCAAGGGAAACGTCCTCTCTGTTGCGGTGAGAGGCCTCCATTCTTAGGTCCAGGCACAAAGGATGTCGATCACAGACCAGGCCCTCTTAAGCCCTCAGCTGCCTCGTGGTAGAGAGAGAAATGAAAAGGGCCAGGCAGGGATGGCCTTGCAGACTCCATAGACCTGCCCAGGTGAGCTTGCCACAAACATCCAGAAATGGCACCCCTGAATGGACCCAGGAACCAGGAAATGACAACCTGGCCCTGAGCTTTCTCTAACAGAGGTGGTGCATTCATCCCGGACTAGCTGGAGCTGCAAAGATCTGAGGCCAGGTTTCATCTGGGTCTTGCAGAAGCACTCCTGGAGCTTCAGCCCAGCTCTGGCCTGAAGGAAGTGTGGCTCTCTGCCACAGTTTGGGCACACTCGGCCATGTCTTTGGGTCAGCACCACCCGAGGGAACCACAGCCCTATAGAGAATTGTGCGGTGGTTGCAGGTGAGTGGGGAACCGGAAGGGGCTCCCAGTCAGGGTTCACCTTCCCTGCAAGGCCCAGACAAAACACGCCATGCAAAATGAGCTTAAAAGTCAAGGCCACCATAGGCCTTAGTGAATCACAATGCCTCAGTGTTGGGTCAGCACATGTAAGGAATCCCCTGCGCCAACATAATCGGGGAAACCATGGGGAGGGGCGCACAGGGGGTATACGGGCGATCTCTGTACTTTCTGCGAAATTGTTTTGTAAACCTAAACTTCTCTAAGAAAAATAAAGCCTATTAATAAAATAATTAAACTAGTTACCTAATACAAAATGAATACAATTCATTGTATTCAATGAGTCACTGAATATAAAATAATTAAAAGTAAACATACAAATAAGTAGTATTTTAAGGGGTTTAACAAAGAAGACAAAGCTATATGTTTATATATGAATACATGTGTGAGTGATGGCTTTTTTTTTTTTTTTCTTTGAGATGGAGTCTTGCTCTGTTGCCCAGGCTGGAGTGCAGTGGCACCATCTCAACTCACCCCAACCTCCGCCTCCCGGGTTCAAGCGATTCTCCTTCCTCAGCCTCCCCAGTAGCTGGAATTACAAGCGCCACCACTGCACCCAGCTAATTTTTTTGTATTTTTAGTAGAGATGGGGTTTCATCATGTTGGCCAGGCTGGTCTCGAACTCCTGACCTTGTGATCCACCCGCCTCGGCCTCCTGAAGTGCTGGGATTACAGGCGTGAGCCAATGTGCCCGGCCAGCTTTTTCGTTTTAAATCTCAGACTCCACAAGACGATGATGCAGCAGGGGCGGTACACACGGCATCCCACCCAAGCGCCCTTATCAGGGGCAGCTTCCCTGGCATTTCTTCCCCTTAGCCACTGCCAGGACTGTTGAGGTCACAACAGTGTCAAGCCACCCAGAACCTCAAAAGGTTGTAAGTGCTGCCCCAGCATCCCAGATCCAGCCTTGGGTATCTCAGCACCTTCCTTTTTTGACCACTGCCCACTGGCTTTGCCCTTTGCAGCCCTGGTGGGAGGTGGCTTTGCTGCCCCTTTGGTACCACGAGTGGGCCTGGCAGCCTCTGCCTGGAGGAGCCAAGGCCTGTACCTGGTCACCCAGGTGCTCCCCTTGTGGTCTACCTCCCAGGCCCAGCCCTGGGCATTGAAGACACTCTACAAATTCATTATCTGAATATGATGCAAAGATGCATAACTAACACTGAGGTGCAGACTTAACCCTTTTTACGTTCCTAAACATGATAGGTTAAAGAAACATGAAAAAGTAAAAACAAATTTAAAAAGTTTTTAAAGACACAGGCTTTGCCGTCATCTATATATAGGTCAGCCACGAAGGGAAAAGAGTGTAGTTCCGCAGAGAGAGCAGGCAAGCTGTGCTCTGTGTCTCACCTGGGCTATAGCACCTACAGAAAGCTGCTGAGATTGTGAAAGCAGCTGAAACTATTGTGTAAGCCCTGCCATCCTCCTAGGTCAGTTACACCTTCTGAGAGGCATGGGGCTCAGCTAAAGAGACCAGAGGAAGTTCTAGTAACTATGGGGTCTGCAGTCAACCACGAGATCACCTGTAACTGATGCTGTGTTCGGTCACTGGTGAGACAAAGAGGACACAGCCCCTCAGCCCTGTCTGACCTCCATTCTGCTTAGAAGGATCAATATCACTACTGCCCTGTGAAGCCTAGTGTGTGACAAATGGAAGCAGACCCAACTGTTTGCAGGAAACACTGTCCCCAGCTGCAAACATGACTGTGGGCAGGCCCAAAGAGCCCGCCTCCTCTGACCAGCTGACCGGGCAGGCATGGAGACAGATGTCACGTGATCCACTAAAGGACTGAGGCGTAAGTTAAATTTCTGAGAAACACTTTGAGCTATTTGATGGAAAAATCGTGTAAATCCCAAACAGGAATCATTCTGCTCTTGGGTCATTCATCCAAGCTAGTGGTCATTTCCATTAGCTGCCAAATTCTTCTCTGGCTGGTTTTGTATCCTAGCCCAGAATAATTTTACAATTAAAATTAGCAAAATCATCCAATATGTTTACCCTGAATTAGCTTCCTAATCATTCACAAAAAAGGCGAGAAAAATATGAATCTATCATAATGGTACATAAATCTATCATAATTCGTCCCCAAACCCCCACAGCCACCCCTCTGTATCTGTCTTTTGGATAAAATCTTCTGAGGCAAACCAGAGACAGGACTTAGCCTGAGTTTAGGAACAGATGCAACTAGGCATGGAAAGTGGGCAATAAGAACACAGTAAACCTCGGGGGAAGGAAGCCGAGGCCAGGGAGACACTCTGGCAGTTGCAGAGGTCTGTACTAAGCACGTGTGGATCCCTCTATGAGGAGGATCTCAGATCTGGAGTATTCCCAAAAGGTTGCATTATAGTTCTCCTCCCACTGAAAATCAATCCATCAATCAATCCCAAAAGAAGCACTTCTGGGCTGGGCGCAGTGGCTCACGCCTGTAATCCCAGCACTTTCAGAGGCCAAGACAGGCGGATTACTTGAGGTTAGGAGCTCGAGACCAGCTGGAAAACATATTGAAACCCCATCTCTACTAAAAATACTGGGTGTGGTGGTGTGCGCCTGTAATCCCAGCTACTCAGGAGGCTGAGGCAGGAGAATCCCTTGAACCTGGGAGGCGGAGGTTGCAGTGAGCCGAGATCGTACCACTGCACTCCAGCCTGGGATACAGAGCAAGACTCTGTCTCCAAAAAAAAAAAAAAAAAAGGCTTCCACATGGCCATGTTTTCAAAGCTAAGTTCGCTATGTTGTGCCCACATTAGACTTGATGAATCTGGCATACTGAATATACCAGATCATTCTTAAAGCATTTTATTTGCATATTTTTATCAA
This sequence comes from Pongo abelii, assembly GCF_028885655.2. NCBI lineage: Eukaryota > Metazoa > Chordata > Mammalia > Primates > Hominidae > Pongo > Pongo abelii. Next base: position 136,994,048 of record NC_071993.2, read on the forward strand.
ATGCACCAATTCCAGTTTGCTTCCAAGCCCTTAAAGAACTCAAGATTACTTCCTGAACAGCTGCAAATCAGAGAATTCAAATTTGGTATGAAAAGTCAGGACCACGGTCCACGTGTCTTTGAGAAATGTATACCTGGAATCTCCGCATATCTCGAGGGTTGCCTGCATTCTTCAAACAGTTCTGATTGCACTTGAGGAAAAACTTTAGAAAGAATCTATAAAAAATACAAAAAGATGATATTTATTAGGGTTATCAGACAAAAGACTCAAACTTTTTAAAAGACACTCTTGCGCGGGGAGGAGTGGAGACTCAACCCCACAGCTTCCATACTTCCCTCTAGGGGGCGACATTGAGAAGAGGCTCTGGGAGAGGCGGCGGGGAGGCACCCAGAAATAGCCACACAGGAGAGCTGTGAGTTGCATTTGCCTTGACGCTGTGGATATCTAAGCTTTATGATAATAGCTGTGACTTTCACATTGGCATTTCTTGGCTCAATCTTTGCACGACTGCCCATTAACCATGGGGGAAACATTCACCCCAGACAGGCCTACCATCTCCAGCCACTAAAAATGAAGGATGCCTAGTTAAATTTGAATTTTGGATAAACAAAAAATAATGTCCCAAAGCATACCCCTCACTAAAAAATTGCTGTTGACCTGAAATGGAAATTTCACTGGATGTGCTATATCTTATCTGGCAACCCTAATTCCAGAGGCTACCACTGCCTAAGCAAACACACTTTTAAATATGGGTTTTAAGAGTTACAGTAGTGCCTGTAATCCCAGCACTTTGGGAGGCTGAGGTGGGCAGATGACTTGAGGTCAGGAGTTCGAGACAAACCTGGCCAACATGGTGAAACCCATCTCTACTAAAAATACAAAAATTAGCCAGGTGCAGTGGCATGCGCCTATAATCCCAGCTACTCGGGAGGCTGAGGCAGGAGAATTGCTTGAACCCAAGAGGTTCAGTGAGCCGAGATCATGCCACTGCACTCCACCCTGGTTAACAGCTCAAGGCTCTGTCTCAAAAAAAAAAAAAAAAAAAAAAAAAAATTACGTAGGTACAGCTCTTAAGAAGAAGCAATTGGGGGGCTGGGGCAGGAGAATCACTTGAACCCAGGAGGTGGAGGTTGCAGTGAGCGGAGATTGCACCACTGCACTCCAGCCTGGGCAACTTAAGAAGAAACAATTGGGGGGCTGGGGCAGGAGAATCACTTGAACCCAGGAGGTGGAGGTTGCAGTGAGCGGAGATTGCACCACTGCACTCCAGCCTGGGCAACACAGTGAAACTCGGTCTCAAAAAAAAAAAAAAAAATCTAAGAACTGATTGGGAGGCATATTGTTTTAACCAAGAATTCTTGAGGCGGTAATGAAACTGTTGCTGAGGCAGAAAGCAAGGAGCAGCACTCTGCAGGGCTGGGGAGGTGAGGCCGAAGCGAGTGCTATTTCCATTTCCCGCCGTGCCTTGCCCTTACGTTTCATGGCATGAAGATTCAGGGGTCCTGACAGTGTGTTGAGATGCTGTGACTAAAACGTCATCATGTTGTCCTCCGCATTCCTGCATGCTCAGTGACATTGCAGGAGAGCTGGCTTCCAGTCTGAACTCAAAGAACCTGGGAAGCTGGGCTCTACCACCACCCACAGGAAAAGCGGGTGGGGGGGTTTCTCCCTGTACAACCTCTGCCTCAACTTGAAAAGGCCACAACCAAGAGGTCCCAGAGCTTGGGTCTGTGCTGACATACCGACTGTCTGTAAGTGGCCAAGCATCCTGTCCAGGAAGGTCATCAACACAAACCTTTCTCTATTTTCTCCCAAAATATCATCGGTCCTACTTGGTGATTATTAATTTTTGATGAAGTTTCACATGATTTTCTTACGTTGAAGGTTCCTCGCTGGCAATTAGAATATCAGAAAATGAAAACACTCAACTGACCGAGACTCATCTAAGTGCACCCCCAGCATATCCTGGATGACTTCTTACTGTGGCAGAAGAAAATCCAATTGATGGGGGAAAGAATGGTGGCCACTTAATTAAATTTTCTTGCATACCATGAAGCCTCACCATTTTAGGCCAGAATTTACATCTTCTATTAACTCACCTCACCTACACACTTAGCTCACAATGCCTCTTCACACCATCTGCCATCAGCATACAGTAAGTCACTTGATATTCCACCCACCAATTTTTCCTAACAACCACTGTGCAATTAAACTCCACACGTTCTGTAGCGAGGTAAATTAGGCGCACCTGCGGCCACACTGCATTTGAACTGCATCAGAAAGGGCCTAACAAGGTGAGGGCGCCACAAAGTTATCGTCCTGTCAGGCAATTAGGTTTTCACTTCGGGGACAGCAACACGGTGCAATTACACCACACATTACCACCCAGCTAATCTTCGGAGCAAGCGCCGGCCTGAGAAGCTGCTCATCTGCAAATGTACCTGCACGGAGCCATCTCCAGGAGCTTTGTTTGTGATTTGAGAGATTTTTCCCCCGCTCCAGAGGAGGTTTCTTTAAATTTCTTGATGTCTTTTAGACAGTTCACCCTTTTACCTCCAAGAGAACAGAGCAAGTTTTGATGATACCCTAACTAGCCCTCACTCGGCACTGTCATGAAGAGCTGGGTTTGGCATTCTTAGGCCTTCACTGTCATCCTCTGCAGAAATCAGCAAGACAAAGTTGGGTGCTGGACCCCAGAAACATACTGAGCATAACCAGGGTCATGTCAAGCAGGTGCAGATACACACCTATGCACACATATACACATGCCACCCACACATACACATGCCGACACATACATACACACACGCCCACATGCCCACACTTGCATACACACACATGCCCACACATGCACACACAGACACATGCACACATGCAGACACACACACACGTATACACATACACATGCAGACACATGCACACATACATATGCACATACATATGCACATACACATGCATTCTTGCTTGCTCACTCCCTCTATTTTGTATGTGGCAATGATAGCTTCTGCTTCTATCTAAACTGCCTAAAGAGCAGTGCAAGTACTTGAGAAAGAGCTGTCGTGCACAACCCTAGAGACCAGGATCCTTTTTGAGCACACAGGTCCCAGTGACACAAATAAAGTAAGCGCAACAGTCAAGTGGCTCCATGCCAGGTTCTTGGGGCATCTACAGGGACGGACAGAGGGGAAGCCTCAGCAGAGAGAAAGAGGAGCTCTGCGCTTACCTCTTACCCTAGTTTTGGTCATGTCTGACTTGGGGATTCAATTAAGCCTTTGCAAGGTGGCTGGCACCATATAGCAGGTGCGTGACTCTGATATTGTGCAGAGTTACACACGGAGCAAATGTATGCTTTCACGAGGAGGTGCTCAGTGAGCCACACGATTTCAGTGTTTGGGGAGGGGGTGAGAAAATTGAATGCCCGACATGTGAAGTCAAAAGGTAATTCTCATCCTT
>NC_071993.2:137005000-137007500 GCF_028885655.2 Pongo abelii
TGCGCTTTTGTGGAGGAAAGAAGGCCGGGGCCATGACATCGGCGCAGCACAAGCATCCCTCTGTGCGGATGCCCAGAGCGGGTCCCGGCCGCGGTGGGAACCGAACACTAGATCCCTCTGAGAAGGTTTTCTTTAAATCCAGCTCCAATGCATTGTTTATGAAAACAAGGCTATTAGGTATATTAATAATTTGATAAATAGGGATTTGCCCTTAATTATTCATGAAGAACATTTGGCAACAGTAAAATTATATTCGCAGAACAGGTTTATAAACCAGCTAATTATAAATTAAGTATGCAAGAGAAAATTGCTAACCTTGAAATTAAAATATTTTATGATTCTGCAATTACAAAAAAAAAGGTAAGGAATTATCAAAACCCCAGTGTGGGCAGAGGGAGCAGCAGGCCTGGGCCTATACAGATGGCGGCGCACAGGCCAGAGGCGTGACAGCAGAGGGGGTGGACCGGGAACCCCTGTCCCCTCCCCAACAGCCCCTCCGGTCGGGGTTTGTGCAACTTTCCAAGAGCTCATGGGAAGGAACCAGCAGCTGTCCACAAGGCAGCCCAGCATCTGCAGAAGGCCCTGGTCTGGTTCTTTGCAAAGGACATGGTGGTCTCCTCTGCTGGCCGCCAAAGCCCTGGCAGGTGAACAGAGCAGCATGTGCCCTGCAGAGAAGACCCCAACGCCCCCCCATGTCACTGCCCTCCCGCTGGGGCAGGGTCTACAGGGAGCATGGGGGCCAAAGGGACAAGGCCAGAGCTGGTGGCACAGGAGCGTGATCCCGCTTGTCCCCACTAGAGGGCTTCTCGGACGGGCCTCAGCGGAAACCAGCAAACGCCAGGGTGGGCGGGCAGCCTTGGGCTGGGAGAAGCTCCCGCCTGCAACACACTTAGGACAGACCCCTCCGGCGGCTGGGCCGTCCCACTGATATGCGGGCTCTGCTGCCTGAGCACAGCTTTCTTGTCGGAGGGTGCCATCATCCACCTGCTCCCCAAACTCTGCAGCCTCCCTGCATCCCCCACCCGCTAAACAGCCAGCAACACATTCCCAGTGAGTTCCACACACATTCCCTTGACTCATTTGATAAGAGAAGACAGATGCAGGGGAATCTTTCGTTCACTTTCTAATGACCAGATATCCTCACTCATAATTTGGGCAGAAGTTAAAAGAGGAAAACAACCAGCTTAAATAATGAATGTCCTGTTGGGTGCGGGGAGGGGAAGTAGGCCATATTCCTCCACTTCTTTTCCTATGGCTATGTCACATATGCAAAAAAAAAAAAAAAAATGCAAACTGTAGAGGCTCAGGACATGCAGAGGCCAGCCCCCGACCACTTTTACTATACTGTAACTCAGTGACTCTTTCCACATTCCCTGAAATCAAAGGGAAAATGAGCAAAGCCCATTGAAGTGCCTTTTTTTTTTTTTTTTGGTTGTGAAGAGTCTTGACTTCCCTGAGAGTCAAAAGCCCCATTAATTGTTCATATACCAGAGGAAGTAGTGCAGGGCACACTCGTGTGCCCGAGTCCTTACCCTGACGCTTGGAGACACAGCTGTGGGTCAGACAGCCAACCAATCAGGGAGGTCTCTGGGAACTCAGATAATGAAAATTTTTTCATGTATAAAATCCTTAATCAAAATGCGAGTGGTGTCATCTTGCAGTGCAGACACTGCAACTTAAAATTAATATACAACAGAACCTTTAGCAGAAGGAACATCCCCGGGCTGCGTGGTACAAGTGCCCCTGAACTCTGGCCTGGTCTGCCGAGACCCCAGGCGGCGGGCCGGCTCCAGGCCAGCACCGAGATCCCAGGGAAACAAGCTGTTGCTGCACCAGGATCCCCAAGGCCCGGAGGGACTCCAAAATGTGAGGGCAAATCGGCAAAGATGATGTAGCACAAAGAGCGCCATTAACACCATGAGGTGTGACGTGCACAGCGGGGCCTCCGCCAGCCTAATACTGGGCACGGCTTTAAGGCACCGTCAACCAATTAGTTTAACTCAATCAGCTAGTATCTAAAGAATATTTTTATCATTTGGAATAGACTATTTACCATTTGATAGGATACATTTCTTTCTTTACCTCTGGGATGCTCCACAGATGCTAAGCAACTTCCCCTAACAATATTTAAATTGCTTACAAAGCCTCTCTAAATATTTGCTATGTATTTAGCATGCCTAAGATTTGCCCGTTATCCCAAAGTCTTTTTGTTGTAAATTGCAATTTTACAACTTCATGCTCATGATCTATTTTGACAAAGCTCTGCTGACACCCTCTATTGGCCTCCGAAGGCAAAAGAGCTGATACTCCACGAGTCACCAGAGAACTCTCAATTTGTTGTGAGACCGCGCTACTTTGCCATCCTCAATCTGCATGGAGAAAGATTAAACATTCAATTTGTTACTTGATAGGCCACAAGGTTCGCCACTTACCATACAAATGGAAAACATTACTGTCATTCCTCAACTTGCTTGCCTGAGTATTTTATTATTTGTAATAT
>NC_071993.2:137015000-137072500 GCF_028885655.2 Pongo abelii
CAGGCACCGTTTGCATCCGTCGCCCCACTCCAGTCATTAACCACATTATAAACTGACTTTGGTAAAATAGCATTTATTTAAAATTAAACTGTTGGGATGGGCACTTCATGGAATCATTAATGTGCAGTTTGATGTTTCTGTCAGTTTATTTATCTCTGTCTTTACTTGCTGAGGTATTTGCATATTTAATTGATCAATATGCTCCCCGTTCCTCTTGCACATCTGCCAAGATGGTCCCAGCCTCTTAGACCCCTCATTTCTCAAAGTGACAGCTCGCCGCCGCCCCTCCTCCCGCGCCCAGGCCCCGCCGCGCCTCCCCGCAGCAAGGCTGCCCGGCCTGCGGCCGGCGTCCCCTCTGCACGCCTATTAATTTTGCATCCTCGGATAACGTGCAGCCTCGAGTAAGGAGAAGACGTTTTTGGTGTCTGATCTGTAAAAAGTTCTCGAGACAGATTTTCCACACGGCTACACGTCACAGCGCGGCAGCAACATGTGTGCGCCGGCTCCCATTCAGCATCTGTCACTGTCTCCTCCTGCCTCCGCAGCCTTGAATCGGAGCTGCTTATCAGCAGAGTGTCAGAAATCCGCGCTGCCTTCTCTTCCTCGTTTAATCTTTTATTAAGAGCTACATTGTGAGCTTCTGATAGCGAATGTCCTCCACTTCATCATTCATAAATCGGAGTCGACATCAATACGGTGACGGCACCATGGAATCAAAAGCAGCGTGGTTAACTGCCAATGAAAACGTCTTAAATTTTCTAAACAATCCGCTGGCATTTCTTGATGCCAACAGAGTGCCACAAAGCCCCATTATGTGTGCTGGATGGTGAGGAACATAAGGAAGTTGTTCTCCTCCAGGCCCCACCTCACCATGGACTGTGCCGGAGGATGGTGAGGCAGAGGCTGGCGCCCTGGACCAGCCTGGGTCATTTCAAACAGGCCAAAAGAACAGCCAGCCATGTGGCTAAAATGTAAATAAATACAGCCTTCCCGACTTGCTGTGCGAGGGAAGCCCAGGACGAGAAACGGACATGTCCCAGTTGCTCTTTGAAATGGCCAGATCCAGCCAGAGGGAAGGCCAGGCCGGGGAATGGCAGCAGGGTTGAACTCCTCCACGGGTGAGGACACACCAGGGGCCACACTCGCAGAACCGGAAAGGATGCCAGCACCGTGCGTGAAAAAAAAGCCAACAAAGTCCAGGTGACAAGTTCCTACGCTGGAACCCGGCCCTGCGTCTACATTCTCCTCTTCGCTGATAGCCAGGATACTTCTCTCTCCTCTTGATTGATGTTTTAGTCTGAGCTGTCATTAGTTAAATTAATTTTCTCTCCAAGATAGTGGAATAAGGTCCACAAAGGCAAATCTTATGAGGCTGTAAAAATAGACCATCATTTGGAGGAAATTCAGATGTGTTCCCTGCTCTTGTCATTGCTGCAGAAGAACACTTTAATTTGATATGAATTCCTCAAGAGAAACTTTAAATTAACTTAGATTTAGCTGTGTTTGAGGGATAGCAATTCAAAGCAACAAAATAAAATACTCTTTGCTGACTCCGGTGTTTCCATGTTCATGCTCCTATGTGCTCTTCTTTATTTTCTGCTCAGGCTAAATAAATGCCAATATTCACCTTGAAAGAGTCATCATAAAGTAACTCCCCTGGGATATAAAAATATCCTTCTCTCATCTTCCATCCAAACAGTGTCAGATGAAGTTAAAAGACCTGGTAAATGTGCTAAAATCTGCTTATGTGAATTATTTTTTTCCAGGATAACGGAGCAGCCATCACCTAAGCTGTCAGGATGCAGACAGAAACGCAGAAAGACCGTTTTCTAACCTAAGAGCAAGGATGGGGGGTAGGAGGGGGCTGGAGAGAGGCACAAGGGGAGGGGAGGAAAGGCACAGAAGCCACAGATTCCCCAGCGGTCAGCACCAGCAAGGTCCTGGGGGACATCTGGTGCAGCCTCCAGGGACAGAGGAGGCCTGGCCAGCACCAGCCCAAGGTCCTCCTGGGCAAACGCCAGTGCCCTGACCTCCTGGACTCACTGCCTGATGCCAAAGGGCCTCCAGTTCTCCTCACTTTGAGGAAGTTTAACTCGAACCTCTTTCATGAGAGATCTTGTTTCCTAAACAGCCACCAACATTGATGGTGCTGTAGTTTCCTAAACAGCCACCAACATTGATGATGCTGTAGCCAGGCTTTGCCTGGGAGAGCACTCATGAGGAGCACCGTAGCGGGGGTGCTCCTGAACTTCTGCGTACAGATTTCTTGGCTTTTTCTGTCACAGCCTTTGACACCCATCAGCCACAGGCAACCTGGGTAGACTTCCATGGGAGGGCACCTCAGAGCAGGATGACTGAGTTCATGAAGGTCCCAATGCAAACCCAAAGGTCTTGGGAGCCACTGAAAGCACACATCACCCAACACCCATGGGGCCAAGTTCAGGGACTTGGGAGCCAATAAAACAAGGTATTACCCAACATCCATCAGAGCCAAGTTCAAAGACAGGTTCCATGCATAATTCTTTTGGCTGGTGAGTCTTTTTCTGGCACGCCCTCTGATAAGAACCATTCTCAACTGTAGGATGCTCTTGACATCTAAGTGGGTCCTTCCAGGTCAGACAGTCAAGTACATCTGGAGTGTCTCATCCAAGTGGCTGTGGCCCTCTTAGCTGGGAAGAAGCCAGAGGCTGCCAGTGCTCAGCTGACATCTCCACATGACTTACCACCACTCTGGCAATGTCATAATTATGACGCCTAAACTTACCCTGTTTATTTGCAGGCTAGAGGAATGCATGATTGTTTATTTTTATTACAAATATTGATGGTAACTCACAGGCATTTACTTCATTGCCATTTCAAGTGAAATTGCCCATCATAAAATATCTCCAGAATTCTGATCCTGATTAGCTTCCAGAGCTGGTCCAGGGTGCGATCCTACCATTTGTCTTAATTTTATTTTGCTCTCCCTAACTGCACACACCACTTCAGGAATATCTGGAATTTTGTTTTAATTGTACAGCTTTCAACTCACACCACATTTCTCTTTGTGTTGAAAGCATCCCGGTGATTTATCCTCATTATTGTGTAAATAGGTTTCGGCAGTTCTCAGTAAATAAAACAAAGACTGACAGGAGGAGAAGAGGGAATTTGCTTTCCTACCAATTAGAGTAGCCTTAGGCAGTACTTTTAAGAGGAGATAAATCCTGCAAATCACTAAAATGATCCTGTCACATGCACCAAATATTAAAATCACACAGCGGCGCCCTCGGTACAGTTTGCTCTGGTTTAATGAGTTGGGGTGGGCCTCGTGGCAAGGGCTGCAGCGCACAGTTGGGGACCCTTGACTGACAGCACAGCTCACACCCAACTGCAGCTTCCCAACCTGTGTGGCCAGATGGAAAATCACAATCCAGCGGAATCCGCAGCTTTCCAGCTAACGAACATTCCCAAATTGTCTCTACAGCGTCTACCTGTAAAACCTTTCCCCATGATAAATAAATGTAAACTCTGCTTCCTATTAGCTGAGGTGATGCTTTTAATACAAAATCTATAGCCTGTGCCTACTAGGGGAGCAACATGTTAACTTCTGCAACTGGGGAAGTTTTCGAGGAATTAAAAGTGAGTTTACTTCATCTAACGCCACACTTAGTTCCCTACGACAATGCAGCTAGTTAGTTGTCCTCCACAACTAGTTAGCTGAGGAAACACAAGGAACTTCCGGACATTTTTTTTTTTTTTTTTTACTATGTTTCACTGCCTCATCTACTTTCTCCAGCTTCACAGTGAAGTGATCCACCTAACTCCACGGCAAGGAAACCAGTGGACTCCATGAACACTTTAACAAGAGTTGTGAGCCCATCTTCTTCAAGGATGGTGTGTGACCTGGGGCGCTGGGTGCACGGGCGTCTTTCCATTTCCAATCCATGGCCACTGGGGTTCAGAAGCATGGCACGCTATATGGGAGGTACATCCATATGGGACCAGTCACAATGGAGCTGTAACAGCCATCAAGATGTTCACCATAAAACCCAGCAGAAAGTCCCGGAACAGACAACCCAATGGGCAGGCCCAGTGTTTTGCGTTTTTCAGTAACCACCTTTCCTCTCTCTGCCACTGTCAGGTCTTACCTGGTGACAATGACACTTGGTATATTGAGCAACAACTGTTAGCTTGTTACAGCATCTTTGTGAGACTCTTTATGAGCGTGTAACTAACTGTACAAAAAGAACTCCCATAACCCGAGACCCGGGGTCAGTAATGCATTAAAACAAAACAAGACACACAGGATTTCAGTACAGCAAGGACTCGTGTGGAAAGGGGTGCCTGGCAGGGCAAGACAGAAGGAGCCCAGGTGCTCTGAGCCAGCTTCCACCCACCCTGCCCCTGGGCCTACCCAGCCTGGTAAATGCCAATTCACATCTAAGAGACAGCGGCCTCTCTCAGGATTCCAGAAGTATTTAAGATTCACAAGTGATTCTCCATGAACTCACCACCACTGCCTTCCAGGATTTGGAATGAAAACGCCTACAAGTCACAGAAGCAACACAACAAAGAGAACACAACGCAGTTCTGTGGCTTTGATGAAAGTCATACGCAGGTTTCACCTTTTTCTTGACATCTTAGTTTTTAGCCTCCAGCTGAAGTTCCATTCCACCAGTATTAGATGGACCCAGGTGAAGCTGCTGGTTTTGAGCATGTACTGGTTCAGTATATATGGTTCAGTCTAATATTTTATGCAAAGCCGATATCAAAATCATAAGGCCAATTTACAAAGTAATATTATTTTCTTTATAAGAGATGTTTGGAAGGCCCTTGGGCATAGAAATCCTTGGACTGGGCTTCCCTTGTAAGGAATGACCCAAAGTGTCTGCATTTAGTGGCTGTGGTTATTTTATTCTACCTGCTCTTTTTACCCATGTAGCATTCCATAAGCACCTGTGCTCAGTGTTAAATTTATGAAGAAAGAGATCACAAAGATAGCATCACACCCTTACAATGTTCAGATTACATCCCATTAAACAATGTCAAATTGTCAAGTACTAAACCTATTCGATGAGGAAATGTATTAGAGAGATACCGGTGCATTGTTTTACAAATGTTTGTTGAGACATTTCCTAATGGTCCTTCTCGTGGATGAAGATCCACAGAATCAGGGGTGGGGACATATTGGGCCTGGAGTAGGATGTGATTTTTGATGAGAGTAAAATCCTTGTTCTCAAAGGTGCTCTGAGAGGCACTTTCTTGCTGTCATGGGGACTCTACGACCCCAGGCAGTCATTTGGTGGAATTTTAATTGCTGCAAGGCCATCATAGGAATCACAGCATTTTACTGCTGGGAGAGGAGTCTCAGATAAAATTCAATCCTAAAGTTGACAACTGGAGGCAGAATGATCAGCCAGTGAAGTCCCCTCTCCTTCCCATCTGTTCTTTCTGTCCTCAAAACCCTACACACAATTCCAAATGGCTCCCTGGAAAAGTCACTGCCACTCTCAGAAGAGGGGGTCACATGACTCAAGACCATGACCCAAGTTTCCTTCAGTTGGTTCAGGATAACACAGTTGGTGGAAGATACTCAGGCAGTTTCCTTTTTTCCTACTTTTGAATTCATGCCCTTCCACCTAGAATGCCCATCCCCAACTCATCTCTGAGGGTGCGCAGACCCTTCATCTTCATAGCCAAGACCCCAAAGCCTCCAGGGTTCCTGCACTACCCCTTGGTTAGGTCTTAACTGGTGACAATGACACTTGGTATATTTAGCAACAACTGTTAGCTTGCTACAGCATCACCCCAGAGTCATCATTCCCCAATACATTATTCTCCTGTATTCTAATCATTTCTTTCTCCCACCTCCTGCCAAACATACTAAGGGATACAGGGCTATGAATATGGAGACAGATGCATGGATGGACAGATGATTAGACGGACAGATGGATGGATGGATAAATGGATGGATGGACAGACAGATGGAAGATGGATGGATGGATGGATGCATGGGTGGGCAGATGGATGGATGAATGAATGGATAGACAAATGCACATATGGATAGATGAACAGAGGATAGATGGATAAACGGATGGATGAACGGATGGATGGATGGATGGATGGACAAATGGACGGATGGATGGACGGATGGATGGATGGACAAATGGATGGATGGATGGATGGGCAGATGGATGGATGGATAGATGGATGAATGAATGGATAGACAAATGCACAGATGGATAGATGAACAGAGGATGGATGGATAAACGGATGGATGAACAGATGGATGGATGGATGGATGGACGATGGATGGATGGAGACAGACATCTATGGATAGAACTACTCAATATAAATATATAGACACAGACATAAGATTTATATAGCTCTCTCTATCCATCCATCCATCCACCCTTTAGAGCAGGAATATTTTAATCACCTCAACTCAAATTAGATCTTGAATAAATATTTCTTGAATGAATAAATGAATGGATAATTAGTTACTCCTAAAGGAACAGAAGCAACTCCTTAAGTAGCTCCCTATATTGCAACTGCAAATTTTCATGGAGTAGGAAACAGACACAAGATTATAATCATGAGACATTTCTGAAGCAAAGTCAAATTTGTCCATAAGATGAGGGTTCTGTCACCATGTCCATGAGATAACCAGAAAGAGCAAGGCTGTGCCTTTCAGGAGTGAGTTCATCCCACTAGAGATGTGCCCTCTGGGGTGAGGTGACTCTAGACCCCAGGGCTCCACCCTCAGCTCTTCCCTGCCCCTGTCTTTCCATCAACTTGGGGCTGGAGACTCCAGGGAAAGTGTAGCTCTGTCCTGGCCTTGATGGCACCAGAAGGGCTCCAGGGTGCACTGTGCAACATGGTGGCCACAAGCCACAGGCGGCAACTAGGCATGTGGTAGGGGCCAGTCCTCATGTAGATGTGCTGTTTGTGTCCAACACACCAGATTCCCAAACTTAGTGAACAAGATAAAATTTAAAATATGTCAGCAATTTTATATTGACTACATATTGAAATAATAATCTTTTGGCTATATGAAGGAAAAAATTATTTCTTATATTTTATATTATAAAAATATTATCTCTTTTTACTTTGTTAGTGTGGCTACTTGAGAAATTTAATAGCAGTCAAAATTTTAGATGGCTTTCATGTGTGGTTTGCACACTGTCCACTGGCCACCACTGGTCTAGGGAGCAGGCTGGGTCTCTCCAGGGACTGACCCTACCTGGCCTCCCCACTCCATGAAGAAGTAGGGATGGAGGATCCTCCCAGGCCCTCACATACCATCTCTAGAGGATGGCAGCTTCTGGGAGGCCACACAGCTCAATGAGAACGGCAGCATCAGCCTCTCCAGGACGGTGGCAGGGAAGGGAAGGGCTTCCCAACTGTTGCAGGTCCCGGGAACCCTGGAATTGAACTCGCCTCCACCCTGCATGGCAACCTCCCCCCCTGGAGGCTGCTCTCGTGGGTTGGGCCCCCGAGGTGATATTTGTTTCATTAATGCAATGCTCAGACACTCAAACACTGCTTCACATTCTACAGCAATTCCAAAAGTGATTTCCACAATATGATTTACATACTAGCCGAGTGTAAATTTAGAATAATTTGGCCTGAATGATCCTTACTAGAATAGATGGCCACAAGAAAAGAATGGTGAATAAAAGCAGCCTTACTCAGAATCTAAGCAATTTGCTGGCAAATACAAGCAGCATGTCCCCAGATTATAATTTACACTGTATTAACTGTCAAGAGCGCTTTTGAGAAATATAGATAACAATTCAGATGCAATCGATAGGGAGTGACAGTTGATTTTAAAGCTTAATGCAAGACAAGAAAGAAATGACTGGGGCATCAGCTCTGGAAGAATAAATTTGTTTTGTATTTGATTTTTGTGTTAAATTTATTACTGCCAAGAAGAGCTCTCTTTCAATAATATTAAGAACAAGATTGTGAAATTGCAACATGTTCGTATCCCACAGTTTTCACAGCATTGCCAATATAAAATGATGCCCCTGTTCAGTACTATGTATAGATCCGATTAAACTGCTGCGGATTCCTCTAACTTTGAGTTTCCGCGCCCTGTACAGGATCCCTCTTAACCCCTCTCTGCACTGGCAGGGGGCTCTGTTTGGACCCTCGGGTGGAACAGGCCCTCTCCTGGGTGCTGTCACACCCTCCTGTGAGTCTAGGGAGAGGACAGTCCCTATGGGACCAGAGGATGCTTCTGCTTAGTTCTGAGGTGGCCTTAACAATAGGCTTATTTCTAGAAATGCCTACAGTTGGCTGTTTCTAAGATTAGAGAGTTCTGTGAAAACAAAAACTTGAAAAAAACATCAGGCTAAACCTCAATTGTTTGATGGAGAAGGGTTGGTGTATCCCTATCACAGTCAATAGAAGCTTTTTTTTCGATTCTGTCAAAATGTCCAGTGTATATAATCTTAGGGTTTCATGTTCCTCTGTGCAATACCACAAGAAACTTACTTGACAAATACCAGGGAAAAAAAAAATTTCCCTTTTAGCCCAACTCTATTATACTTCTTATTCTCTCCCACCAGCTGGGGTTGCCTCTCCGCAGCCCTGCACACTCGAAAACCCACCAGCGTGGCCAGAAATGAAATGATGAAAGTTGCCACAGTTCAAACTTATCCATACTTCTCACTTATGACATGATTGATTTTCCTTCAGAGTGCTCAAACACAGGATTGTCTTCCTTCTTTTTTCACTGTGGAAACAGCTAATGTATACAGCCTTGGCCTGCCAGAGAAGGGGGAAGTGGTTGACATGTAGAAGAACAACTGAAATGAATACGGATGAAATTTGAAAGTGCAATTTTCCATCTGTCAATCACCTTTCAAAGGGACCCGTTAACCACCAATCGGGAGACCCTGGGCGAGGGCGCCCCTGTTTGCAGCTCTCCATGCCAAAGGCCCCTTGGCCTCATTAATCAAGATATTCGCTGCTGATCAAAGTTTTGCACAGGTATCCTGCACTGACTTGGAATGCTCCGGGAATATTTTATTAGGTTTCTTGAGATGCTATTGATAATTTATATTTTGAATTAACACAAATGGTCTCCTCTTAAACAGAACTTGATTAGGTGACGACAAAATCTATTTCTCTCGCTCTGGTGATGATACGTGGTGGATCCTTTCCTGGAGCTGCCTCAGAAAAAAATGTGAGGTGCTGTGGCATTAATAATGAATAGTCACCCCAACCCTTCCTGGCCGCAGCACCAAGATGCCTCAAAATACAGCCAATTAAGGTTTATTTAATTATTAAGGTTGAATAAATAACAGCAAAACATGTTAAAAATCTTTCAGTTTCAGTCAATCATAATAAAAAATTAATGAGACTGGATAGAGAGCCATAAAAACTGATAGACTGCGATCGTGAATTATAAATTGGTATTGATTTTTTCCTTTGCAATAACACTCTCAGGTAATCGTACGTTGTCGCATGTAAAGTGCACTCTCCTGGTTGAGACTAATATTAACTATCAAATATAGATGAGACAGAGGCATTTATGACACTTCAGATTTCACAAACAAAAAGCAAAAAATACAATTTGTGGAATAATAGCAGCACTGAACAGAGAATCCTAGGGTGTTTATGGGAGCCGGCCGGGACCCCACTGAGCCGTGGATCCATAAGACACAGCTACCTCATTCTTCTCCTGCCATTTCTCCTCTGATATGTTACCTTGTTAGTATCACTAAGAAAAGCATAAATATTTTTTATTATTTGTGAGGCTCATCCTGTCTTGCTTAATAGACAGGCCACTTGGAGTTAAAGCCATATTATATGACCTGGTGCAGAAGTGATCATTCAAAAACCCAAAGCACATATTTTACACCGCCTGGCTTTATTAATTCTAAGCCCCCAAGAAATATCGGGAGGATTTTCCAGCTTTCTGTTTATTGAAGTAACGTGGAAACAAATAAGACATTTCCCTAGGCTAGCTCAGATAAAGTGGACAATTACTATTGGCATTCCACATGTAAATATTTAACACTTCACAGCTAGTTTGCACCTAAATACCCATTAGATGTTGCTACAAGCCTGGACACCATTTCCCAGCAGAACTACATGGGCCGTCCTGGGCAATGGTTATTGGATTAGGGCGAATTCAAATCTCATTCCAAATAGCGCTGGAAGGGGACACGGGCTAGAGGAGACGGGATATACCTGAATAGGGTGGCTTCCTTGAGTGACACAAACCAACTCCTCCAAGAAAACTCAGACAAAGCCAGTATCGGCGCAGCCACCGCTGCTGGCCCGGCTAATTGATGAGCCGCGTTGCAGTTCGTTAGTGGCGTTGATCGGATTTCCCTTGTTTGGGGGAAGCGTAGAGGAGACATCATGGACACAGGCCAGCTATGCACACATGTGGCTGCCTGTCTGAGTTCAGTTTCTGCCTCCTTTCCACTGCCTGGCCTGGAACAAACATCGAGAGGTGCGAGGCCACCATTTTTTTAGGATGCGAGTGATCCAGTTTACACCAATAAGTATGGCCCATAAGCCGACTCTTTGCAAATTCTAAACACGATGCAACTGCCTCTTTAAGTAACTCTGCTTCTTAAAGATATACTAAAAGTATTCTTTGAATAAGCAAACCGTAGTCAGAGTTAACGATGTGGACTTCACCGGCCCACTCTGACTTTAAGCACAGCTGCTGAAGGCTTTCCTTCTGAATTAAAAGTTATTCTGCCCCTTGGCTGGCATTTGGAACTTGAAAGTGAATGGGCTGGGATTACTCTTCCTAGAGGGTGGCTCTTTCATCCTTTAACTTCCCCACAACTAGGAAATGCCACTGCCCAGAACCCATGATCGCCACATGGCTGCCCTGGATGGAAGAAGCCAGACATGGAGGGAGAGGCCCTCTGCATGGGTCTCTCTTGCAAGAAAGCAAATCCCACAGCCATGAACACGGGGATCCCCAGCCTCCCACCAAACCACAGGCAATTCATGCCAGCAGCTCCTTCCTGGACACCCTTCCTGTGCAGACACTACAGACTCTTGAAAGCAACTTTGTTCACAACCTCTCTGGCCTCCAGTTATGCTGTTGGAAAAGTAGATGGCCCTGGGAGGTGACATTCCCTAGGAACAGCAGCCACTGGACAGGGCACACGTTTGGTCACCCTGGCTCTCAGAGGGAGGCCATGGGTTCTCACTCACCTGGCCTGGGCTGCCATCTTTGGAGCAGCAGCTAAGCCTTAAAAATCAGCCCGAGAGCAACTGTGACAAACTCTGGAAGTCAAGCCTGGAAAACATACCTGGGAAGGTGGCCCAGTGAGGCTGGTGTCCAGGCAGCACTGTGCATGCTGGGTGCCTGCTTGCACCCCATCCAAGCCTGCGAACCCCCATGCTGGCCAGGGACCCTCTGTGGCACACTGTCAGCTGCCAGGGCCCTGGGGTCCCCCCAGAACAGCAGCGCCCACCCCTGGGCTCACAGACTCTGAGAGCCCTTCTCCCAACCCTTCCGTCGCCGCTATGACCTCTGCGCTCTGGAAACAATTACTCCTGGAAGGCCTGTCAATATCATTATTTTTACAAGAAATCAATACGCCTCACAAAGTTAATGGGGGATTCAGGCAGGGAGCGTTTACCTCCTCACTGTCAGGGGCTCGGGCTCTGCTCAGCGCCGATGACAGATCCGCCGACACCAGCAGACAGTAAGCAACGCGTGGAGAGGAGGCTGGCGCTGCAGGCAGGCGTGGAGGCCGTCAGCAGTGCCGCGCTAACGAGCCCGCCCGGGGCTGGGGTCCACTCGGGCCGCCGGGCCAGGGGCCGCGTGGGGCAGACACCCCAGAGCTCTGCCCAAATAAGGCCTGAGTCCCCTCTGTGAAGGGAATCGGAGCCTTCAATTACTTGACATGTGTCCCGTAAGCACAGACTGTACACATACTCAAGTCCCTTGGCCAGTATGGGGCCTGAAAGAAGAGTTAACCGCATCTGTTGTCTTTAACAAAAGGAACTGCTTCTCCTTCCCTGCCCGACCCTAACACTTACAGAATTAAAAACCAAGAAATAGCTATGTGTATGCACACACACACAAAAAATACATACAAATATACATGTATATATATTCACAAACCAAGTCAGAAGTAACTACACTGATGATCCTAAAATCCAAATTAGAAGGGTCCGGAGAGCCATCCCCCACCACAATTTGGCAGATATACACCAAATCTCCATGAAAAATATCTCAATACATCAATTCAAGTCCCTATTTTTCTTATCCGAGGTGCCAGGTGTACGGATCGTCCACCCAGCTCCTACGCTCCCTGCTGTGCGTCCCCCCTTCTTTTCCCCATCACCTCCCACAGAGCCCCAGGTATAGGATTAAAAATTAAAGTTACAAAGTTGTCCAGGGCACAGGACTTCAGCATGCTCTAGACCACACTGAGACAGCACCCTAAAATCCTTCCTAGACTCCCAGCCTCCCTGTTCAGCAGCAGTTCTGTCCGCAAACATGTCCTCTGCATGGTCACGTGGTCCAAGGGGAGGGTTCCAAGCAGCTTTACTGCTGCCGCAGCCTGGCATATCCACTCCTAGGGCACAGGTGCCAGCAGGACCACGGCCGAAGCTGCTAACGAAACGATTTACCCACACAGAGCTCAGCGCGGAGGCTCCGGACCCAGCACCAACCACCAGCACATCATGATGGGCACCACCGTCCACTGCCCACTCCAAACCCCCACACCTGCCTTCCAGGTAACTGCAGGGCCCATGGAGAATGGGGTCATTCCTTTATAACAGAGCAAAGCATGTCTCTGCCCCCACACGGCACATGGCAGTGACCAAGCTCCACGGCTGTGAGGGACCTCCAGCCCATGGGTGGGCCAGGGCCAGACCAAGAGCCATGGCCCCGGAGCACTGGATAAGGTCACAGAGATACTTCTCCTGGCCTGACAGGTGCAGAGACCCACAGGCCTTCCCATCACACACCCAGCTGGATAGAAGCATTGCAGAGCCACAGCCCAAGCCTTGGCTTAGAGGACTGTCCTCAGTTTACCCAACAGGCCCTTTCTCTCTAGACCCTGTCCTGGATCCTCTCTCACTCCTGCTCTACCTCCCTCTGCTCTGCCCCATTCACCCTCCCCTATCCGTTCTCCAATCACTTCCCTCTTCCATCCCATTTCAGAAACCTCCATCCCCACCTAGGCCCCTGAAGCTTGGAATAGTGTCCAAAAGGCCGCCAAGAAAAGGCATCCGCCTGCCTCAGCTGCTCCAGCCTCCTTGGTGGGCACGGGATGGGAAGAGGGATGAGGAGGGGCTGGGGGCTGCTGCCGGGCTCACGGGGCAGGGACAGTTAGCCGATCTGTCATTCAGAACCGTGTATGCCAAAACACTGCTATGGAAAACAACATGAATGAGATCTCACAGTTGATATGGGGGAAATGGTGACCCGTCACTCCTACTCCAAGCTGGGAAGCCCAAGCCCAGGTAGACTCCCAAGTGCCCTCTCACGCACAGGGAGGCCGGTCTGGCAGCCGAAGGAAGCTTTGCCAACAAAGAAACAACTTGAGTGGGCACAGGGGTCTCCGCGAGGCCTCATGGAGGAAATGCATGGCTGCTTCCTCCCCAGTGCAATGCACGGCCCAGCAAGAACACGTGACCTTAGTCAGATGTGCACAAAAACTCAACGCCCAGGTGTGCACATCCTCCCGTGTGGGACTCTCTGGGAAGGAATGCCACTGAATGAAGAGGGTTTCTACTAGGACCCACAGGAGCAACTGGCCCACCACGAAGTACAGAAGTCGGGGGAGGTCCTCACGCACCAAGCATTTCAACTAAACTGGCTCTTTCCTGCGCGTGGAATATCGCCCTCCACTCCTGGCCTCCAAGGTAGAGGAAGAGGCAAGCTGGACCCCAGAACCCTAGGAAGGGCCCTGAGGCTCCTCTCCCCACTATCAACAGTGTGGAATTTACACCGGGCCTTTACATCCTTACCAGGCGCTTCACAGCTTTTTAAGGCCTTAATGCAAACCATATGCAGAGCTGCCTGCTCACCAAGGCCGCCAGCAGCTGCCTCCTGATTGGCTCCTGCAGGATGGGAAATAGAGGTCTCAGAGGGGAAAAAACAACAAACAGATCTCTTGTCTACAAAGCAGAACTCAAAACATTTTTCATGCATTCTCGGCTTCTCTAGGAGCAGCAGGCTGTTTAAAAAAATACCTGGCCCAAATTGAGCATTTGCTTGACATGATGGAAAAGTGAGTGCTATTTTCTGTTATATTGCCCCTATTCTACATCGACAAGAATATATTTTTTCCCTGTTCCCAACTGATTTCACAGTAGTGAACTCCGTTTATGAATTATCTGACACATTTCTTGCAATTCTTCTGACAACAGTGCTCAGTGGAAATTTCAAGGCCCCTCTCTTCTGACAAGTAGAAATATCAATATTTGAATAAATTGTGGATTTTAAACTTCTCACTCTGATGCGCCACAGCAAGGAAGACTGAATTCTTCTTTTACTGGGTTTAATCCCCCTGAGCCTCAGGAAGAAATCTGTATGCAGCGTTTCATTACAAGAAAGCAGTACTGAGTGACATTTGAAACACACATCTAAGTCGACCTGATGAAGTTTACTTCCTTCCAACAACAAATAGCAGCTTTGTATCATTCCCCCTTCTTGGGGGAAGAGCAGCACAACTCTGGTGTCTGAGCAAAAAACCGAAATGTTGATTCACAAATTGACAGCCCAATCTTTAAACAAATGTGTTTCTTGGGGGGAAAACGCAGCTTTGTTCGAGCTAAGCATTTTTCTCTTGCCTGACAGAAGCATTCCGGGCCTGATTAGAAGGGCCTTGTTAGGGTCCGTCTCAGACACTCTGACTCCACGTTTTAACAAGCATGCAAAGAAAACAGCATAAAGATAACAAAACATTGTCATTACCATCTCCGGTGACTCTGTGTGCCTTTAACACTTGCACACATTTTCTCGTGGTGGCCCCCACACAGTTGCATGCACCGGGCAGGGCCCAAGGCTGGCTCCAGAGGTCCCTAAATGAGGGACTTTCTGCACTCACAGTGCTGATGGACTGGCAGGAGCATGCAACTCCAGCAGCATCCTCTTCTTTTCTTGGATGAATAAACATGGATAGTTTATTGCTGAAACCATATGTGGGCCTGAGCAGTATGATGAATGGCCTGTATTTCCCGGGGAACGGCCGGCAGAGCCGCCTCCTCCAAGCCCAGCCTGACGGTCCTGATGCTGCAAACTCGAGCACCCCCAGAGCTATGGTTCCCTGAAATGTATTCCTTGTAAAAAATAAATAACAAGATACAAGCCAGAGGAGAAAACCTGGGGGGTGCTACGAATGCCAGATCACCACCGGTGAGGAGCCCAGGGGTCTGGCTGTAAGCCTCAATTTCCCCCTCTGTGGGAGGGGGCGGCGGCACCCACCCTTCAGAGCAAATGGAAGGCCCCGTGCCAACCCTGCACACAGGCAGGACTCGGCCAGGCCAGGTGCCATCTTCTCATCTTCTCATCTAAATCCCAGACTCTCTTCCCCAAAAGCTAAGCTGAGTGTATCCAGCCAAATCCTTCATTCACTCATCTCGCTTCTCATCTGAATGGAACTCCGCCTGAAAACTCTACACGGATGACCGTGGTCTCTCGTCCTACCTGTGGATGCAAGAGCAAGGCCTGGTGGTTGAAGAACACCCATCCCATTCACAAAACCCACTCATGCAATTTGGAAGTATGAGATCCCAATGTAAAAATCTGTTGGGGTGAGGGGTTCCTCGAAGGACCTCAGGCCAGGCTGGGGCCAGGAACCAGAGGGGACTCCAGGGGGCGGAGGGGCTGACCTCTCCCCTACCCACCCCCCTCCAGCCCTGCACCCACATCCAGCTTTGAAGACCGAGGCGGCTGAGGAGGGCAATCTTGCACATTTCAGACAAAGAGCATCTGTGATTTTTCCCTTGGCAGAGGCGCGGCGTTGGGCATCAGTGCTCTGGGCAGCCTTGGGAGAGGGAGACTCCCAGGCCTGCATCCTAAGGACTGGCCTGGGGAAGGTGGGGCACGGGCTGGTTCACTGGAGCCCAGAGGCGCACGCAAGGTGCTTTCGAAGATACCGTTGGCCACTCGGAGCCTCAGGGTGGGGAAGACACTCCAGCAGTGAGAACGGCAGGAGAGCAAGCAAAACGGCCGAAAACAAAGTGAATCCCCTGCTGGGCATGCAGGGCTTGGAACGGGGCTGGTTCCTCCTCTGAGGGTAGGAAAGGAGAAGGCTACCCCTCCACCTAAGCCCTGGGCAGCAGGGACCATGGGCACATAAGACCCACTGTACGGCCGGTCCATCTAAAAGCACGGGGCGGGGTGGGCCCACGCTCCACCTTTGCCGTGGTAGAACCACCTGCGTGGGAGACCCTGGGAGGCCCCTGCAGAGGCTTCGGCTGCCCCTGGCCAGGTGTCAGGCCCCACACCTTCTCCCTGCACCCAATGGGTGTCATGAGAAGGGAGGCTCAGCGAGCAATAAAAGACCCTCAGGTTCCCTAGGGCATCACATCAAGTCTGGGAAAGCCAGTGGCCAGAGGCTGAGAGAACATGAGGGGCAGGGACTGTATCTATGCATCTGTGAAACGGGACGTGCTTTGCATGGCTGTGGGACAGAGCCCCTGAGCCAAGACACAAATGTGCTTGGCAAAACCTCAGGCCCTTCAAGAGTTTGCTGCTCCTCACTGCGTGAAGAGGTCAAGGATGCCCATCCACTGGGGCAGTTCCAGCCTCATGGACAGCACTGAGGCAGAGGGAGGGATGAGGGAGAAGAAACTGGACATTCACTTATCTAGACAACAAATGGTTCTCAGATGCTGCGATGGGGCGCTGGGAACTCAGCAAGAGGCTAGGTGATGTGAGGCCTCATTTCAATACAAGGGCCCAAGACCCAGGGCCCAGCCCGGAGCAGAACCCCCCAAAGGATGGCTGGGGGTTCCTCTTGTTGGCATCTGGGACAGGAAAGGGGGAGCAGTGAGAAACCTCAACTCCCAAAGCTACTATTACTCAAAAGTAAACACAAAAACACTTTCTCCAGAAGAGTTATGATTTAAAACACTTACCCATGCATGCGCATGCGCGCGCGCGCACACACACACACACACACACACACACACACACACACACACACACACACACACACACGAGCCAAGACAAGTCGGGTGTCACTAGGAAGTGAGTCAGGGGAGCCCATTCGTGCAGGGTGTGACATCCCGTGAAGTTTGTTGTAACGAGCGACAGCCCAGACATCAATGCTAGGTGAGCACAGCCGCCGAGAGTGCGGGAAAGCTGTGCCCACAGATGGCCAAGCATGTGGAGGAGAGCACAATATTTTATTTAAATATCCAAATACGAACACATTCCCGCGTGGCACCAACAGCCGCCTGAACACGCCCAACGCCGGCCTGTGCTTTTTCCGTTTTGTCTAGAAATTTGGGTTGCATTAAATTCTCGGCTGAATGAAGATGAGAAGGGGCTGGCAGAGGGGGTGGCTCCAGCTCTCTGAGAACCTGGCTCCTTCCCGGGTGGCAGGGGGAGATGGCTCCTGGGGAGACGGGGAGGGTGTACTGCCTCATGCCCAAACCACCAGCTTCTAGTTGAGAAATCAGAATTTTCTCTGCAGAATAAGGAAAAAGCATTGTCACCATGATTCAGGTGGAGCTGGCAAGACTCAGAAAATTCAATGGGGTCCCACAGGGGCTCCAACGGGGAAGGAGAGGGCCTGGGACATGCCCCTCCAGCTATCATAGAACAGGATGGGCAGGGCCGGCCCTCACTGCTCTCTAACAGTGAAAAGCCACATCTCCACTTTGGAAAACACAAGCATGTGAGAGCCTGGGGGAGAGACGGGCAGGTGCACTCAAAGCCTCCCTGGCAGGGGTGAGACCACCAGGCCCAGGTGCACGACATGCCTACCAGCTCTGTGATCCTGGACAAGCCACGGTCCCTCGTGAGCCTCAGGCTCCGCATCTTCAAAATGGGAATGGCAGTCTGTGTCTGTCCACCACCTCATGCTCAGCAAGAATTAAATAAGACAATGCCTAGGAAATGCTTGACAAGCCCCTGATCTGCCCCATGCGTGTGGACTGGATTCAGGACGGGTGTAGAAAACAACACCAAGAATGATTATCCGTGCGGGGCATCTCGTGTTGTTTCCAAAATTAGGCACAGCCTAGAGAAGTGTTTGAGAGCAGTGGAGTTGAAGGCACTCCAGGAGTCTCAGAGGGACATGAAGGCCAGGCTTGCTGCAGTGGCCCAGGTCTCCACGGCTCAGGAGCCAGCAGGGCCAGCGAGTGGCTGGATGCAGGGGATATGACCCCAAATGTCCAGCAAAGCTCAGGGCCTGGCCACCAGGGCCCCCAATAATGGACCCTTGGTTGAGGCCATTCCCTGACCTCTCAGGGCTCCGGTTAACTCTCAGCCTCATGGGCCACACCAGGGACAGAGGCCAGCACAGCCCAAGGGAGGCACAGTGAGCAGGATGAAGGTGCTCCCTGGGAAATGGGGAGGAGTTCCTGCCGCAGCAGAGGAGGGCATTCCTGCTGCGGTGGGAATGAGGGCTGGTGACCCCCAAAGCCACATCCAGGCCTGAGTTTCTAAAACATCAGCAGGAAAAGAAATCTAGAATTCCCAGAAGAAAAAGAGATCCATTAATAATAAGTACAATAGATTTGTAAAGACTAAACCCATAAACAAAACCGGTTACTTGTCATGTATTAAAAGTGGGACACAGGCCAGGTGCCGCAGTTCACGCCTGTAATTCCAGCACTTGGGAGGGCAAGGCGGGTGGATCACCTGAGGTCAGGAGTTCAAGACCAGCTTGGCCAACATGGCGAAACCCCATCTCTACTAAAAATACAAAAATTAGCTGGGCGTGGTGGCACACGCTTGTAGTCCCAACTACTTGGAAGGCTGAGGCAGGAGAATCACTTGAACCTGGGACATGGCGGTTGCAGTGAGCCAAGATCACACCACTGCACTCCAGCCTGAGCGACAGGGCGAGACTCCATCTCAAGGAAAAAAAAAAAAAAAAAAAGTGGGGCACATATCATATGCATATTTCACCTCGGCATTTAATTATTACAATGACAGGTTTTTACTTCAGGAAAACCCCACTAGGAAAATAAAAAACAACTAAGTTTAAAATAAAGACAAGAGAGCCAGACACAATAATGTGCACCTAAAGTCCCAGCTACTCATGAGGCTTGAAGCCAAGAGTTTGAGGCTGCAGTGAGCTATGACTGTGCCTCTGAATAGCCACTGCACTCCAGCTTGGGCATCACGGCAAGACCCTGCCTCTACAAAAAACACTAAACTAAAACCAAGCTGAGATTATTTGAATTACAAATGGGATTTTACCAAAAGATTTATTTCAGTAAAGCAAAAGTATCAGGCTTGCTGCCTGGTGGTATTTAAATATAATTTGACTTCTGTGAGATACCCCTTTAGTGGTCTAGGTTTACCCTCTAGCCTCAAGCTCCTCATCTTTAAAATTAGGTAAGGAAGCTACTAACAGTAGCAGATAAGGTGTAATTAGTAAAATGATAATCCTACTGCTAATAACAATCATGAACTGTCCTACCAGAGGACCCAGAATGGGGCAGGTGCCAGGCCAACCACTTGGTATTTACTTCCTTCAACCCCCATCAACTCTGCTTTGTAGATGAGGAACCTGAGACCTGGAAGCTGGAAAAGCCTGCCCCTGGTCACACAGGAAGGGGCCCAGGTGGCCTTCCAGCCCCTCACTGCACCCACAAAATTGGGGGATGTGGGGTTCACTCTCCCACCCGGCATTCCTGAGGCCGAGGGCTCCCAGTCTGGCATTTTCGAGAAGAGCTCAGGCATAGGTTCTTTGCGTACCCATGTCACAGCTTAGGTCCTCAATGACCTAAGCGGGCAGAGGTGTCCAGCTGGGTCCAGGGGCCAAGACCCCACTTCTACCTCATTCTCCATGCCTCACACATTTCACTGAAGTAGAAACTGAGGGAAGTAGTCAAGAAGTCAAGTTTTCACAAGGCCTCATGTTTAATGTAACTTAGGAGAAAAGCTAAGAAAAAAAATTAGATCTGGAGGAAGATCAGAAATCAAAGTGGACCACCAGACTAAAGAGGATCAGGGAGCGTTGAGAAAGTAATGGAGCTTGGTGCTGCCATTTCTGCTTCCCTCAGCATCACCAGACCTGCCCTACTCTGCACCACCAACCTGTGGTTTAGGCCAGACAGAACCCTGTGTGTTCACATGGTGGTTTAATGATGATCAAGGCCCTGCCCTTCCCCCCTCCCCAGCTCCCTGCCCCAGGGGCCTACAGGTCAGAGCCATCAGGAGTGAAGCCCAGATGGGCCCACACATCTCTGTGCACATGCAGGTGTGATTTCATGTCTGTCCTTGCTGGAATCTGGGACCTGAGGCTACAGCGGCAGGGGTGGAATCAGGGGAGACTCTTGGTTTACTCATAGTGAGACCTGCTCATCTGCTTAGCCCTCAAACCCCAGTCCCGGTGTTATTTCTTAATCCCTGAAACGTGGCATGTAGCAGAGTCCTTGCCCCCTGCAGCAGTCAATAAACACTTGAGCTGTGCTCTGGAGGAGGCTGGAGAGGACTTCCCCAGCCGGGCTTACCAAGGCCAAGGGTACATCAGGCACCCACCCATGGAAGCCCAGCCTGGGCACGGTGGGAAGGGGACCCAGCCATGATTGAGACCCTCTCTATCCCTGAGGTGCTTGGGGACAGTGGGGACGGCAAGCACGCAGGTGACCAAACACAATGCAGGCCAAGCCGTGAGTTCTGGGAGAAGAGCTGCTTGAAATCCAAGATGGCGATGAAACCACCTGGGCAGCAGGGTCTCTGTGACTGGGAACATATCATTGGAAAAGCAACATCGGAGCTGAGCCTGGAAGTTGGGGTTCCAGATTCTGACAAGCAGATACAGAGGGAAGGTTGTCCAGGTGGAGGGAACAGTGGAGGCAGAGGCTGGGAGGGGTCTGGCCCAGCAGGCAGTGGGGTGTGGCGACAGCCACAGGGGATAAGGCTGGGGAAGGTGACGAGGCCAGAGATAGTGAGCTTCTCTCTGCATCCATGAGACCCACTCACTGAGCCTGGGGTACATTCTAATAGCACAGGCCACCTGTGCTGAAAGGGGCCAACAACTTTCACTGTGCTCTGACCAAGTGCACCCCAGGGGCCAGCTTAGGAACAGACTTAGAAAGCACAGCCCAGCCCCAGGGGTTGTCGTTGGTAAGCCCGGCTGGGGAAGTCCTCTCCAGCCTCCTCCAGAGCACAGCTCAAGTGTTTATTGACTGCTGCAGGGGGCAAGGCCTCTGCTAAGTGCCAGGTTTCAGGGATTTAAAAATAACACTGGACTGGAGTTTGAGGGCTAAGCAGATGAGCAGGTCTCACTATGAGTAAATCAAGAGTCTCCCTCCCGGTGCCCCCCATGTCTCAGCTCCCTGAGGGTGGGGGAACTCTGTTTGGGTTCGCCACCATAAGCCAAGAGTCTGCCCAGTGCCGGGCACCTGTGGATGCCCCAGAGATGCCACTTAATGAATCAGGCAGAAGAGCACACCAGAGAAAGCCGCCCGCCCACAAACCCGCCCCACTGTGTGGTCCAGGGCGATCATCTCCAGGAGGGCCACAAACCCGCCCCGCTGTGCGGTCTATGGCGAGCATCTCCAGGAGGGCCACAAACCCGCCCCGCTGCGCGGTCTAGGGCGGCCTAGGGCCAGCATCTCCAGGAAGGCCACAAACCCGCCCCACTGTGCGGTCTAGGGCAGCATCGGCAGGAGGGCCACAAACCCGCCCCGCTGTGCGGTCTAGGGCAATCATCTCCAGGAGGGCCACAAACCCGCCCCACTGCGCGGCCTAGGGCCAGCATCTCCAGGAGGGCCACAAACCCGCCCCGCTGTGTGATCTAGGGTGAGCATCTCCAGGAGGGCCACAAACCCGCCCGGCTGCACGGTCTAGGGCGATCATCTCCAGGAGAGCCACAAACCCGCCCCGCTGTGTAATCTAGGGCCAGCATCTGCAGGAGGGCCACAAACCCGCCCCACTGTGCGGTCTAGGGCGAGTATCTGCAGGAGGGCCACACACCCGCCCCGCTGTGCGGTCTAGGGCAGCATCGGCAGGAGGGCCACACACCCGCCCCACTGTGCAGTCTAGGGCGAGTATCTGCAGGAGGGCCACAAACCTGCCCCGCTATGCGGTCTAGGGCGAGTATCTGCAGATAGGGGCTGTCTCCTGCACCAAGGGCGGGGGCGGCACAGCACACCTGGAGCAACTCTGGGTTAATGGGTGGAGCATTAAGAGCTCCTCCTGACCCAGCTGGGGCGCTGGCATGGACACCACTGATGGGATAGAATTTCAACCAGCCTTTCTGGAACCTGACTCATTTTATAGAAGAAAAAGGAATGAATAGAAAAGAAGACATGACTCCAGTGGTAAAACCCCGAAGAATCTTGGAAAGCCACGCTTTTGAAAGCACCCAGCCCAGGACATCTCACATGAGAGTTGCAGGCCCGGCACTCTGTGTGCGGCAGCAGGTGCGCTGCCAGATGAGAAGGGTCCAGTAACTGTGAAGGACCATGATGGCTGGTGGTGCCCAGTGGAGTGATCACTATTGTCTAGGGCAGAAGGGGGCACCGGGCTGGGTGCAGAGGTCTCTGGGCATAGAGTCAGCAGCTGGCAGTCCTAGCTCTCCTGCCTGAGGTTTGGTTTCCTCATTCTCAAAATGGGGACCCCAGTGCCCACCAGAAGGCTGTTGTGAGCCTGAGATGGCCTTGGTGGTCTGGGAACAGGGAGGGGCAGCCTGGAAGAAGCTGCCTTGTGATCTCTGGGCAGGGCCAAAGAAGCCCCAGCACAGACAGAGTCAGCCTCATTGGCTAAAAGTACGCAAAGCAAACACGAGAAAAGAGCGAGTTTGAGTGGGAACCAACTGGGAATCACATTCTGGAAAAAGAAATTGCTTTCGATGGTCAGGAAGAATGTGCTGGATCGCAGTGAGCAAGGGGGCCCTGGAGTGGCTTTCTCCAGCTGGGCACGACTGACAGCGGGGGTGTTCACTGCAGTGGGGTCGTCCTGGGCACTGCAGGATGTTAGCAGCATCCCCAGTCTCAACCCACTTTGCCTGGAATAAACCCTCCCCGCATTGGTCACAACCAAAAAGGCCTCTGGATGTTGTCAGATGTCACCTGGGGGAAAAACAACCCCAGGCCAAGAACCCCTGCAGATAATCACCAAGCTGCCAGCATCCCCTGGGCAGAGGATACCCCCAACCATGGGGCCTCACCGATCCCTGTGGAGGTTTGGTCCCAGGCCCAAGGACCACAAGAAAGGGCAGTGGCCTCCACCAGGCCACCGGCTTCTGTTTCAAAGGTCTCTGTGTCCATGCCACCTTTGTAGCCAGCCCATGGCAGCCTGAGTGACAGGCCTGGCCACCTCAACAGAGGAGGATGTCCGCGTGGAGAACTGCTGCCCGTCCTGAGCACCTGGCCTGAAGAGAGGACCCCTGGGGGTTGTCCCAGCACAGAAGGTGACAGCCACAGACTGAGACCCATTAAAGAACTGGGATGTGGCTGGCATCTGGGGATATGGGCATCAGCAACTTCAAATGCTGAGGCCTCAAACACGAAGGCAGCCCTGTCCTCCTGAGCCCCACACCTGCCGTCCCATCCCAGCTCACTAGCCAGCCACATCAGCCCAAGCCTAGCCCGCCCCCTCTCTCTTGCTCATCCGTGTGTGTCACATGCCACTGACCCGCTGTCCCCTGCAGATGGACATGAGGGCAGAACCGGCCAGCTTGTTGTGGGGGTGGCCCCACGTCCCAGAGCAGCGTAGGCTCGTGAGGGCTGAGCCAAAGCTCCCTGAATCCATTGGGAGGCTCTGCACACGTCTGTCGGGAGGCCTTGAGGGGTGACCAGGCTCATGCCAGCCCTGCCTCGAATTCCCCTGCTGTAGATATAAGTTCTGGATGCTCCGTTCTTTGCCCATCGAGAGCAGAGTCCTCTCTCTCCCTCCAGCCACGGCCCCCGAGCCCTCCTCAATTACCTGAAGTGGGCTGATTCCCACTCACAACGAGGCCCTGCCCAGAGTGGGATGCATCCCCCAAGCCAAGGAACAGAGGATGGAGATAATATCCCAAGACAGCATAGCAGGTCAGCAGCAGGGCCAGGGGCCAAGCCAGGCCACATGGGCCCCAGTGCCCACCCTATGGGAAGCCACACCCCACCCGTGCCCCCCGGCCCTCAGCACCTACTGTTTGTGCATAAATACAAACTCTGTAGGGTGGGGGGTGCCTTGGTCCTCCCTATACCCCATAGCCCCTAGAGGGCAGGTCTGGGTTTAGGGGAGCTTTGTAAACATTTCATGGGGTGAAATTGAACTTCATGGGGACAGAAAGGCGTGCACCACACTCTGCTCTCTTCCTGACTCTCGACGTCCTTGCACGGCAGGCTGTGGTCTGCGTACCTACAGCGATGCCCTGCATGATGCCAGCCACAATGACCCTTCCCTAGGCAAACGAACCCCTGCGTCACGGACTGTGCACCCCGACTGCAGCCCTCCTGACCCTGATGTGGGGTCCAGAGCTGCCCACATCTTACACCACACAGCACACAGCCAGGAGGCTAAAGAAAGGAAGGTGGTTGGGGCTCCTCTCTGCAGACCAGAGGCATGGAAGGAGGGTTCCAGATGGGCTCAGGGTGAGGCCACCCTGACCATGTGACCAGTCGGAGCTGGTCAGCACCCAGACCTTCCCCAACTCCTCTTTCAGGCCCTGGAGTCAGCTGTGTGCCTGCCCCTCTCTGGGTCTCGGCTTCTCTCTCTATAGAATGGGCTGGGTGAGGGGGAAACTGAATATCTCCACTCTTGGGCCCAATTGTCAGAATGGTGTAAGAACATCCTGTTGATAACGGCAGCAACAATCATGTATTACTGTTATTATTTTGAACCACAGCAGCAGGCCACAGTCCACAAGCCACGTGCCTTCCATAGTGACTTCATGAAGCACTCGGTGACAGAAGCTGCTCAACAGCAGAATCATTTTGCAATAGAAAAAGTGTGATGCCGTCCTCAGGTCTAATTACTGTACACGGGGATGATGCAGACACTCAGTAAAACATACTCCAGCCTCAGCACAATCTTAAGAACAAAGCTGGAACTCACACTGCCTGATTTCAAATCTTACTACAAAGCTACAGTAACGAAAACAGTGTGGTGCTGACATAAAGACAGATGTACAGACCAACGGGACAGAACGGAGAGCCCAGGAGTAAACCCTCACACATATGGTGAAGAGATTTCAACAAAGGTGCTAAGGCCATTGAACAGGGAGAGGGGTGGTCTTTTCAATAAATGGTGCTGGGAAAGCTGGACTCCCACATGCAAAACAGTAAAATTGGATCCTTACACATATCTAACAACATATATAAAAATTAACTCGGCCGGGCGCAGTGGCTCACACCTGTAATCCCAGCACTTTGGGAGGCCAAGGCGGGCAGATCACGAGGTCAGGAGATCGTAGACCATCCTGGCTAACACGGTGAAACCCCGTCTCTACTAAAAAAAAATACAAAAAATTAGCCGGGCTCTGGTGGTGGGCGCCTGTAGTCCCAGCTACTCGGGAGGCTGAGGCAGGAGAATGGCGTGAACCCCGGAGGCGGAGCTTGCAGTGAGCTGAGATCCCGCCACTGCACTCCAGCCTGGTGACAGAGCGAGGCTCCGTCTCAAAAAAAAAATTTTAACTCAAAATGGATCAAAGACCTAAAAGTGAGACCCAAAACTATAAAACTCTTAAAAGAAAACAGAGGGCAAGATGTCGCAACATTGGATTTGATTTCTTGGCTATGGCACCAAAGACACAGTCAGCAAAAGAAAAAAAAATAGACAATTTGGACTTCATGAAAATTCACAAGTTTTGTACATCAAAAGATTCTATCAACCAAGTAAAATGGCAAGTCACAGAATGGAATAAAATACTTGCAAACCAAGTATCTATAAGGGATTTTATCCAGAATATAGAGAGAACTCCTAAAACTCAACACCAACAAAATGATTCAAAAATGGACAAAGAACCTGGAATAGGCATTTGCCCAAAGAAGACATACAAATGGCCAATAAGCACATGGGAAGATACTCAGCCCCTCAAAGAGGGAAATGCAAATCCAAACCACACTGAGATAGAGCTCCTCACCCATTAGGATGGCTGCTATCAGAAAACAGAAAATAGGCCAGGCGCAGAGGCTCATGCCTGTAATCTCAGCACTTCGGGAGTCCGAGGCAGGTGTATCACCTGAGGTCAAGAGTTCGAGAACAGCCTGGCCAACATGGTGAAACCCCATCTCTGCTAAAAATACAAACATCAGCCGGGCATGATGGCACGTACCTGTAATCCCAGCTATTCAGGAGACTGAGGCAGGAGAATCACTTGAACCCGGGAGGTGGAGGTTGCAGTGAGCCAAGCTCGAGCCACTTCACTCCAGCCTGGGCAAGAGAGTGAGACTCTGTCTCAAACAACAACAACAACAACAACAACAACAAAAAACAGAGAACAGGTGCTGGTGAGGATGGAGAAACTGGAACCCTTGAGCACTGTGGGTAGGGATGAGAAACAGTGCAGGCCCTGTGGAAAATAGTATGGCAGCTCCTGAAATAATTAAAAATGGAACTACCCTATGATTCAGCAATCCCACATCTCCGTGTATACACAAGAGAATTGCAAGCCAGGTTTTAAAGAGGTATCTATGTTTCTTTCTTTTTTTCTTGAGACATAGGTTCTGCTCTGTTGCCCGAGTTGGAGTGCAGTAGCATGATCATGGCTCACTGTAGCCTCAACTGCCTGGCCTCAAGCAATCCTCCTGCCTCAGCCTCTTGAGTAGATGTGACCACAGGCATGTGCCACCATGCCTGGCTAATTTAAAAAAAATTTTTGTGAAGACGGAGGTCTCACATCCATCCAAGTTTGAGACTTGCCTAGGCTGGTCTCAAACTCCTCGGCTCAAGTGATCCTCCTACCTCCCGAAGCGCCGAGATGACAGGCATGAGCTACAGCACCCGGCCTGAAGAGTCCTTGCACATCCATGTTCACAGCAGCATTATTCACAACTGCTAAAATGTGGAAGCCACCCAAGTGTCCATCAATGGGTGAATGGATAAGCAAAGTATGGTGTGTGTGTGGTGTGTGTGTGTGTGTGTGAGCGTGCGTGTGTGTACGGTTGGTGCCAAAGTAATTGCAGTTTTTGCCTTTGAATGTAATGGGCCAGGCACAGTGGCTCACACCTGTAATCCCAGCACTTTGGGAGGCTGAGGCGGGCAGATCACCTGAGAATGATGCACAGAGCCTGGCTGATGTGAGGGTGGGGGTGCAAGGAGGATGGGGTGGGGGGCTTCAAGGCATGGCTGGGATTTGGGCAAGTGGAGCTGGCACCACAGACCCTGGGCTGAAACTCTTAGGACAATGTGCGGTACACAGACCACTCAGGAGTTCGGGACCCGGCTGGCCAACATGGTGAGACCCCATTTCTACCAAAAATACAAAAAATTAGCAAGGCATGGTGGTGCATGCCTGTAATCCCAGCTACTCAAGAGGCTGAGGCAGGAGAATCACTTGGACCCGGGAGGCAGAGGTTGCAGTGAGCCAAGATCGTACCACTGCACTCCAGCCTGGGTGGCAGAGCAAGACTCCGTCTCAAAAAAAAAAAAAAAAAGAAAAAAAAAGAAAGAAAGAAAGTAATGGTGTGATGCTTACACAACATTCTGAATGTACTTAATGCACTGAACTATATGCTTGAAAATGGTTACAATGATAAATTTTATGTTCTATATATTTACCACAGTAAGAAAATTAGAAAAAAATAAAAACAAAAAACATGTTCCAATCACGCTGAACTGATGTTTCCAGGAGGTAAACATCCAACACAAAGCCCACGCACCGTGTAGCTCCTTCCACTGGTCTAGTGCACAAGAATTCTCAAAAGCCCACCATGAAGAATCCAGGACAGTTAGGAAAGCCACCTGTGCCTCACTGCCACTGGAGGCCAGTGAAGATCTGTGAAATTCCTAAACTGGAATTTGTGCGTTAATAGCCCTGATACCTTTAGAGGATTTTGACCAAGAAACACAAAGTGGGCAAAGTGTCACACTGAAACGCTGGGAGACATCTGAGGACAGGGGGTGTGACTGGCAGAACTGCACTGTTTTTAACTGAGAAGGATTTCAGTTCCTTATGAAGACACCTTCACTGCTTCTCGAGGTGCTGTGTCGCAGCCATTCATTCATTCATTCATTCATTCATTCATAATGAATACCGAGAGCATCTGACGGGTGCCAGTCCCATGCCACGCAGGACGAGAATGGTGGAACGCACAGCTTGGCACCAGCCCGCAAGAGCATGGACTCCAGTGGGGAAGGGAGTCCCCCGTCCTGAGACCCTGCAGAGGGACTATGCAAGGCCTAGAGAGTGATGCACACAGCCTGGCTGGTGTGAGGGTGGGGGGGTGTAGGGAGGACAGGGGAGGCTCCAAGGCGTGGCTGGGATTTGGGCAGGTGGAGCTGGCACCACACACACAGACCCTGGGCTGAAACTCTTAGGACAATCTGCGGTGCACAGACCACTCAGCCCAAAGCAGTGAAACATTGTGCCACCCCAAAGCTCCACAGGGAAGCACCTCAGGGCTCGAGGGGTGGAGAGAGCCTGTGGCCAAGTGGCCAGGGAGGGGGCTGGGCAGACAGGAGCACCCACTGGCACCTTTAAGGGTGGCTGGGACAGGCTCACTCACTACCCAAAAAAGGTATGGAATAAACAAAAGAAAAACAAACATGGGAGAATGGAAAGGGGGTGCTCCAGGAAACGAGGATGCCCCTTGGCTGGAGGGGGTGCGCCCCACTGGAGGACACACATAGCCAAGGCCCTGCATATCAGAGTGTGGAACCAGCAGGAGCCATGGCCAGCACTGCCCACCCCGCGTGGAGGCTGCAGGGTGTGCTCAGCGTTCCCTGAAAGGGGGCTCTGGAGCCTGCTCCCGGGGGACAGGCTGTGAGGTGGGCGAGGTGCCGATTCAGGGCTTCTTGGGACTCTGAACGGGTGGGCATCCTCCACTGTGGCCCCAGGAACCACTGCTCCCTTGGGCAGTGCCATTGGCGACGAGAGGAAGCCAGGCACATCTTTTTTGGCTTGTTTTTTTTTTTTTTTTTAGCAAACCTAAAAGCCTGAAGAGCCACTGCCAATCCATTCAGATGCTTATTGCCTGAGAAGCGACACACCCGACCAGGCTCCCAGGTGATGGGGACAAATAAAAATGCCCGTTCCCATTCTGTTCTCAGCTGCACAAACCAGCACATGGCCAGGAGGAACCGGAACCAGCATGACGTGGGCCTGGTCCCCGTGGTGGTCTGGCTTCACATATTTTTAAGTGAAAAGCGGACGCAACATATTTCTAAATTCAATTAAATAAATAAAAAGTTCTTAATTTCCCATAAATACTCTCAGAGAGCGACAAGATCTATATGCCATCTCCATGCAATTTTAATCAATTCAACCATAATCTCCCTTTACAAAAGGCACAGAAAGCCTTGGGGCCCAGGACATGTGGTTCCATCTACTAAGCCAACACATGGCCCCACCAGAGAAACTCCAACAGCGCCTGCAGGTGGCTGCTCAGCCTGCAAACATACCCTGGCAACAATGGGGAGCTCACCCCTTCTCGGGCAGCCATGCCTCCTATGCTGACATCTCCCACCCTGAACCCATGCCTCTGGAATGTGAGGATCTTGCATTTCTTCATCTTTGCCTTCTTCCTTTCGGCCCTCCCTCTGCCCTTTGAGTCTACCTGCCCTGAGATGTCCCCTGAGGACAGTTGGGTCCCTTATCCGCTGGGTTAGGGCTCCTCCCTGCTCAGTTATTTGAGGAGAGTCTGCTATGTAAGCAGCTGTCCCGGCCATCCCACCTCTGTACGCGATGCTCCTCTCCTCTGCCTTGCTCAGTTAGGACATAGGGATGGGGAGGCGGAGTCTCCACAGGCAAACTCTATTTCCACCCCACTGTCTGCATGTTGTCAAGTGCCCGGTGGAGAGCTTAAGATTCCCAGCCCAGGACTGGTGCTGGCTTCTCCAGGCCCCCACTGTCTGCTGCCAGAAATGGGGAGAAGAGTGGCAGAAATGAGATCCAACAGGAACCGTTACTATTCTGAGCGATGCCACTTGCCCTGCAAACTCATGACGTCCAGCCGAGGAAAGAACAGTTCGGTCAGCCTCATGCGCAAACGACTCAGGCAGAAACCTGACAGACGTGTGAACAGACGTGTGAAGCATTGTAAGCTTTAAAAGCACGTTTACGATCATAAAAATAACTGATGCCCATTGTAGAAACTTTTTGAAAATACCTAAAAGTATACGAAGAATATAAAAATTACTTATAAACTCACCAGCCAGAGCTAATCACAATTATTAGTCTATTTCCTTACAATCCCATTTCTGCATATTTAAACAAAACTGGGAGCATCCAGTGCACACATTTTTATATCATTTTTGCCTAATTTTACATGGTAAGAATGTTTCCAGTGTATGCACTAATCTGCCTTCTCCAGGATTCTAGTACAGGGGCCTTCCATAATTTATTTCACAGCTCCCTGTTGTGGGGCAGAAAGCTTCCTAATTTTTATTGTGAAAACAACACAATGCAGTCTTCATTCATTAATTATCTGCATTTCTAGGTGCTTAGGAGATATTCCTAAACAGGGAATGTAGATTCCATGTGCGCACTAAGGCCCCCAACGTCTGCTACCAGAAACGTCCCACAGGACATTTTGGCAATTGCTTCCTGGGAGGCCCATCTTCGCTTACTCCACTAGGTCAGAGAAGGCCAGGCCATTGCATGTTTTCTGTTCTGAGAGTCAGTTTACCGCTGACCATTGAGATGAGCACTGCAATAATCACTGTCTCCAGTGGCAAATCCTGTGATGTGCTATCAGGAGAACGCTGCTGACACAGCCATGCCGGTCTGTTCTGTGAGCGTTTCCATATCTTTCATTCATTTGATAATCCATTAGCAGTTAGATTTTGTTACATTTGTGGCAATATTAGTAAAAGGGCCAGAGTGGTCTGCAGTGTGGGGAGTCCTTGCAGGTGATCCCCATGAGATTGCAAACAAGGAGCCCCTCGGGCTGTGCTCAGACATTTTAGAATGATGGAGTTTCATTCCTTGATAGGACTCGATTTAGCATAAAATCAGCCAGAGTGGGAAGTAATCTGGACATATCCGATGCTATGTCAAATTTGTAGGAGGATGGTCTTCTTTACTTTTTATTTTTTATCTTTATTTTAATTTTATTTTATTTACTTATTTATTTATTTTGAGACAGGGTCTGGCTCTGTCACCCAGGCTGGAGTACAGTGGTGCGATCTCAGTTCACTGTAACCTGCACCTCCCGGGCTCAAGCCATCCTCCAACCTCAGCCTCCCAAGTAGCTGGAACTACAGGCGCCTGCCACCCACACCCAGGTAATTTTTGTAATTTTTATAGAGACAGGGTTTCACCATGTTGCCCAGGTTGGTTTCAAACTCCTGAGCTCAAGCAATCCACCCACCTCAGCCTCCCAAAGTGCTAGAATTACACACGTGAGCCACCATGCCCGGCCAGGAGGATGGCCTTCTTAATAATGCCTTGGAAAGCCTTGGTGATACACTGCTAATAGACATCAAGATGGAAACAGAATTTAGAGCAAGGACATTCAAATCAGTAATGCATCTGAATGGGCAGACCCTGGACCCAGTCCAAGAAGGCCTCCATGTCAGACGTGGAGCACCATGCTTTGTCCACGAAACAGGGCCACAGAGCACCATGGTGCCACCAAGGTGGCATCCTCAAAATGCACACACAAGTGATTGCTCTGCACCCAACTCTGAGAGTTATTAAGTTGCCACAGAAATTAGAGACCACAGAACTATGGTGTGATGTTTGTTTTAGGTGTCAGCATGACTGGATTAAGGAATACTTAGAGAACTGGTCAAACATCATTTCTGGGTGTGTCTCTGAGGGTGTTTCCAGAGGAGCTTGGGGTGTGATGAGTCTGAGCACACTGGGTAGGGAAGGTCCACCCTCAATGTGGGTGGGTGCCATCATTGGCTGAGGGCCTGGAGAGAACAAAAACAGAGGAAAGGTGAGTGTCTCCCTCTGTCTGCCGGAGCTGGGACTCTTCCTCCCCTGTCCCCCGACATCAGAACTTCAGGCTCCAGGCCTTTGCACTCCGGGATTCACACCAGCAGTCCCGTAGGTGCTCAGGCCTTCGGCCTCAGATTGAGGATTACACCATCAACTTCTACAGTTCTGAGGCCTTCAGACTTAGCCTGATCCATGATACCAGCATCCCAGGGTCTCCAGCTTGCAGGAAATCTGTCATGGGGCTTCTCAGCCTCACAATCACGTGAGCCAATTCCCTTAACAAATCCCCCTCTTAACAAATCCCCCTCTCATGTATCTATATCTGTCTATATCTATCTCTATATTAACAAATCTCCCCCTCATATATCTATATCTGTCTATCTCTATCTCTATATTAACAAATCCCCCTCTCATATACCTATATCTATATCTGTCTATATCTATCTCTATATTAACAAATCCCCCCTCATATACCTATATCTATATCTGTCTATATCTATCTCCATATTAACAAATCCCCCTCTCATATATCTGTATCTATATCTGTCTATATCTATCTCTATATTAACAAATACCCCTCTCATATACCTATATCTGTCTATATCTATCTCTATATTAACAAATCCCCCTCTCATATATCTATATCTATATCTGTCTATATCTATCTCTATATTAACAAATCCCCCTCATATACCTATATCTGTCTATATCTATCTCTATATTAACAAATCCCCCTCTCATATATCTGTATCTATATCTGTCTATATCTATCTCCATATTAACAAATCCCCCTCTCATATATCTGTATCTATATCTGTCTATATCTATCTCTATATTAACAAATCCCCCTCTCATATACCTATATCTGCCTATATCTATCTCTATATTAACAAATCCCCCTCTCATATATCTGTATCTATATCTGTCTATATCTATCTCTATATTAACAAATCCCCCCTCATATATCTATATCTGTCTATATCTATCTCTATATTAACAAATCCCCCTCTCATATACCTATATCTGTATCTGTCTACATCCATCTCTATATCTCCTATTGGTTCTGTCTTTCTGGAAAACTCTAATACCTATGGGTTTGTATTTTCTTTGCCCTGGACAGGACGGCATTTAAAGAGAAGCAGAAAAGCAACTGAGAACCCAATGTCAGGGATACCTGTTGGTGTAAGCGGATTGTAGACACAGCCCTTTAAGGGGTCTAACATTTTTCTGGGATCCAAGTGCATTTTGGTACCATCCCCTCAAGATCAAGAAGAGAGCCTGAGCGTGGCGACAAGACTCTGCCATGCATGCTGAGGCTCCTGAGGCCAAAGAAGACTCCAGAATTACACACAATATGCCCCGGAAGTGATGAATTCACTCAGGTCACCTCTGAGAACTGGGCCGCTAAATGACATATAGCCAGTAGCCCCAACAGATGACCTCCCTGTCTGGGGCCGAGACTGTGAGTGCCCTGAGGCCAAGGCCATGGTCTGATTCTAACTTGCTCTTGATGTCTGCCCTGATGCCTGACACAGGCCAACAATCAGAAGTATGCTCTGAACTTTATAAAATGAAGTCTTCTCATTCTTTCTCTATCGGTCTTGGTAACAGCACCAATTTGAGCCCACTGGTTATTTCAATGTAAACCGTTGCTATCACGAAGCAAGGCCTGCTGACCTCAAGCTCCCTGAGCGACCCTGTGTCCTATTCTTCCCAACCCAGTAGACCAGGCAGGAGGGACCCTACAGGGCCTAGCTGGGTATCTGGAGTGCCCTGGGGTCCTGGTACCCAAATGTCTCCATACACACTCCTGGCCCAAGATGTGCAGATGTTTTCAGAGGTGACTAAACCAAGACCTGGCAGTTCTCTGTGGCCACAGGCTATGTCCAGCCACCCTGGACAGCTAGGCCAGCCAGAGGAAGAAGAGAGGGCTTGGTCCCCTCTCTCCTTATCTCTCCCAGAGGGGCAGAGGTGAGGGCAATGAAGAACGAAGCTGGCCACTCTGGCAGGCAGTTACACACATGGCCAGGATAGGAGCCTCCACACCTGGAAGTCATTTGACTTTCTAAGCAACCTCTTGGGAAGAAGGTATTATTGTTGCTTTCATAACTGTAATGGATAAAATGCTAAGACAGAGGCCTTCGTGGATAACCCACTTCTCACACTGGGGCATTCATTCCTCAAGCTCCCTAGCCTGGGAGGCAATCCCCAGCAGCCAGCCCTCACCCCTGCAACAAGGCAACAAGGGCCACTTGCTTGGCATGTGGCAAAAGGTGCCCCTGTACATGGCAGAGCGGCCGCCGATCTCAGAGTGCCACTCTGTGACCGATGGCTCCCTCTCAGAAAGGTGAAAGGAGTACTCTCAAAGCTTATATTTATTTGTCACCTTCAAAGTTGATTCCCATTGCCTAAAAGATCAATACATCACCATTTCCGAGGACAGGAGGGACAGTGATCAGGATGATGAGCAGGGCAGGGGGCACATGGGGCAGCTCCACGTGCCTGTGATGCCACCCCCGGAAAAATACTTCTTGCTGCGCAATTTTTTTTCCCGCACATTTTGCAGGAAATGATAGAAACAAACTAAAATGTTTCAAATGACAGAAACAAACTAAAATGAGGGAAACCATCATTTGTTCAACACCACGAAGTTACAGAAGGTGCACAACTCGCTGACAGAGCCGGGATGTGACCAGGCAGGAGGCCGAGCTTCAGAACAATTAAAACCAGCCGTCATCCTCAAACAACCCATCCTTCACCTATAACCAAGGCAAACAAACTTCATCCATTTCTTTTTTTTCCTTTTTTTTTTTTTTTTTTCCAATTTCAGAATGCTCAGTGTAGCAGCGGGGCTGGGATGCATTTCACTCTTGACTGAGTACAGTGAGATTGCTAATCAGGATTACTTGATTCAGTCAACACTGATTTCAATAAAAAGACCCAAAAATTATCATAAATATAGAGAAAGTGCGGGCGGCAGTGACAGGTGATTAAAATCTCATTCGCTTGGAATCAGCCTGATTCATGGATGTGGAGGAGGGTCAGTCCTGATTCCACCACGGTGATCATATCTGCCTCTCTGCAGCCACTTCGGAGCACACACGCACACACATGCACCCACACGCACACATATAGGCACCGAGTAGATCCACAAACAGCAAACCACAGGGAATGCGGCCTCTTGAAAAACAGGCTTTGAATAATAACTGCTGCGAATTATGCCTGGCAAGGGGTACGGGGAGCTAATTTGGCACCAGACGAGCTGGGACGCCCCGAGAATGGGGAGGACCAGTGCCGAATAGAAACATTTGTTGAAAACTCAGACTGGCAGTGTGTGTTTAGAAAGATTTCAAGGGCTGAAACCAGCCTGCACAGCAGTATAGATGGCATTCGATTAGAGCTAAAGTGATTCCTTCAAACACAAAAGAAGGAAAAAGGATCTTGAAGCCCTCGGAAGCCGCTGAAGCTCAAGTGGCCCCTTGAGCTGGAAGGGAATCCCGCTCCCAGCCCAGCAGCCTCTGCAGGCGGGTGCCCATGCGAGAGGCACAAGCGTGGCCAAATGTTTCCTAAGGCCCCATACCAACCTTCACTCAATGTCCTCTATTCCTTTCATCAGCCAGACCACAGTGGGGCTCCTCTGTGATCTACGGCAGGGTCAGAGCCCACCCAGAGTGAGTAAGGCCCTGCAGGGCAGGCCAGGCACCCCCAACCTACCTCCTTCCAGTACTGCCCCCAGTGCCAAACACTGGGCCTCAGCCTGGCCGTGCTGGGCTCCAGCACCTGCCTCTCCCCTCCTCCCTGCTCAGCCCCACTCTCTCTCAACTCCCCCTCCAGTAGCTTCACGGTCCCAGAGAGAACCACCCGGGACACAGACCAAGGCCCTCTGCTCCTGCACCCTGTCCAGGTGGGGCTTGCCAGATTTAGCAAATAAAAATACAGGGCACCCAGTTAAATGTGAATTTTGGAGAAGCAATGTCCCTGCTTCTCCAAAATTCACATTTAGCTGCGCATCTTGTATTTTGCCAGGCAAGCTTAACCCTGACTGAACATGGCACCTCAGGGCCTAGTATTAATATCCCCCCTCTCCAGCCTCCTCTTACTCCTTAATCCACTGCCTGAAGACATGCCCCTCCCTCCACCCTTGAAGACCCCAGAGACCCTCCCGACTTCCAGGCAGCGACATCACTCTCCCCGGATGCTCAAAGCAAGGCCCTCCGCCCCATCCACATTCACTGTGGGTCCAGTGGATACTGAGGAGATCCTGGGCTCCATCTTCACTAGCAACTTGGGGTCAGGTGTCATCTGTCCCTTGTACACAGTAGGTGCCCAATAAACACCAGTGGCTCTAAACTAAGGCACCTCGCTGCACACAGGGACCTGCAGGTGCTCCTTCCCGGGTGGCTCCCCCAGATCCCCCCTCCTGCTTCCTCATCTCAGGGCCCATGTAAATGAGTCGCTCTGGGTAATTGTTTGACTATTAGCTCATTTGCATACTATTAAGTGGCACGCTTAGCGGTGGGGCTGGGAGTTTCTAAGTTCACTCCCCCTCATTTCCCTCCAATTTCCAGCCCATTCCCTCACAAGCTCCTTCTGCTCCAGTTGGGAAGAGAAGACTGAACAAAGGCCAGCAACTCCACAGGCGCCAAATTAGCTGCCAGGTGACTGAAGCACAATTTCCACATTCGGATCTGAGCTGCTCCACCCACAGTCAGGCCTGCAGTCACAGACAAAGGTCAGTGCTCAAAGAAGCCCAATTTCATTCTCTGTGCAGAGCTGGGCCCTCGGGAAACTTCTAGAACCTTCTAGAGCCCTCTGGCACACTCTAGAACCCAAAGCATTCTGGGTTGTCAGGATGAGGTCTGGATCAGGAGGATGGTGAGCTCACCTTGAACAAGGGCCTACTGTGTACCTGGTGGCGATCTAACTAGATCAACAACAAGTAATGTTTAAGATAAGTACATCCCAAATATCTCATGGGATGTACTTATCCTAACACATTAGCTGTAGCTGGTGGGGCCCTAAGAACCGGACCCTCTAGTGGATCATGATGTGGATGCATTTTCCTGTCTCCACTCCAGCCAACTGTACCCACAACGTGAGCTGCTTCTCACAGGGGAGATTCTTGAAGGTCCCACTCCCACCTGTCACAGCAGCCACTGTGGCCCATGGCTGTCCCAGCACCCAGAGTGGAGTTGGGAACCAGGCTTGGATCTGCCCAGTGACTGGTGGCCT
The DNA here is from genome assembly GCF_028885655.2 of Pongo abelii. Classification (NCBI taxonomy): domain Eukaryota; kingdom Metazoa; phylum Chordata; class Mammalia; order Primates; family Hominidae; genus Pongo; species Pongo abelii. The sequence continues at coordinate 137,052,383 of NC_071993.2, forward strand.
GGGACCAGGGCAGCCCTGCCTTCCCAGCTCTCCAGTGGGGAAGGTGGGATCCTGTCCCGCCTGGCTCCAGCAGAAGGACCCAGTGCCGTCATTCTGACCTTCCCTCTATGCTGCAAACTCCCACCAACAGGACCTCCTTGAGGACAGAGCAGCTGCCAATTCCTGTGTGGCCCCAACCCTGAGAACTAGCCTCCCAACTCAGCACCAACTGCAGAGCACCAAGCACCCATATGTAAGGCATGGGATTAGATACATGCACCCCACAAGGCTGACGGGCAGCAGGCGGTGCCTCCTGATCAGGGCTGCTCATCCAGAGCCCAGAGCCTGGGCGTCCAGGGCACAGACAGCTCTCAGCCACCATTCCTCCTACATCAGCACTGGGGAGTCCAGAGGCCAACCCCGCAGTCACTGCCACACAGGAACAAAGACTAAGCTGGTCTGGAGCAGAGCTTGGCCCTGCCACACCGGGGCCTCGGGCAGAGCCAAGGGCATAAAATGTAGACCGGGGACAGGAGAGGCCAGGACACCAAGAGGGGCCACGATCAGCAGCCCTGGAGCACCAGGGCCCCTCCTCCACCATCATCCACTGGGGGGCTTCCTGAAGCTGCCCTCCCCCCAACAATGCAGCTGGTGCCCAGGGCTGCGAGTCAACGGCGGCAGGTGCAGATGGTTCTGGGGGACTGTGCAGAGCAGCCACATCAATTACAATTGCTGCAATTATTAAATTATAGAATTATATAGAATTCCATTTATGGAATGATAGAAAACATTGCGACTGACTCTCGTCCCCACCTGACAGTTTATAAAGTTCCCTCCCTTCACCTGCAAGGTCTCAGTCCTCTAAAAGTCAGGCCCAGCGAAGGTGAGGACTGGTTTGCGGTCCCCCGGCTTCTACCAGGTGGAACCAGGACATAACTCCTGCCCGGCCCACCAACCCCTCCTGTCTCTGGCTCAGAGTCATCCTGAGGGGCAGGAAGGCCTGTGCATCTCTCTCTGGGGATGATGCCAAAGGCTGAGAGGACAGAGCACAGGAGCCAGGCTGCCCGGGCCCCGGCTTGGTGAGGGATGGGAGAGGCCCACGGGAAGTAGGGCTGGCCTGTCAGGGGACCCTCGGCCTGTGTGAGGACCCAAGGGCTATGCAGGGGACCCTCAGCTGTGTGGGGAACCAGGGGCTATGGGGGGACCCTGAGCTGTGTGGGGAACCAGGGGCTGTGGGGGACCCTCGGCCTGTGTGGGGAACCAGGGGCTATGGGGGACCCTCGGCCTGTGTGGGGAACCAGGGGTTATGCAGGGGACCCTCAGCTGTGGGGGAACCAGAGGCTGTGTAGGGGACCTGCAGCCTGTGTAGGGAACTAGGAGCTGTGGGGGGACCCTCAGCTGTGTGGGGACCCAGGGAGCTATGGGGGGACCCTCAGCTGTGTGGGGACCCAGGGACTATGGGGGGACCCTCGGCCTGTGTGGGGAACCAGGGGCTATGCAGGGGACCCTCAGCTGTGTGGGGACCCAGGGGGCTGTGGGGGGACCCTCGGCCTGTGTGTGGGGATCCAGGAGCTGTGGGGGAACCCTCAGCTGTGTGGGGACCCAGGGCTGTGGGGGCCCCAAGGCAGGGAAGTACTGCTACAACCAAGTCCCCCACAGGCAACCTCAGACGCAAACAAATTAAGGCAGGAGGGCCATGGATTGGCCAAGAGACTTCCTAATTCAATAGAAGCTTTCGCCTCCTTGATGAGCTGGGCTCCACGGATCGGATGTGTGAGAACAACCCTCAGTCACGCCCCCCGCAACAGTGCATCTCCTACGTGATGCATGCCGAGTGCCAGGCGCCAGCCAGCTCCATTTGGGCCCCAAGGGCTGCAGTGAGGAGAAGCCCAGAGAATCCCCAAAAGCTGGACTGGCTGTCTGAAAGTGGGGCAGCAACCATGCCAGGAACAAGATCCCTGAGTCTACAACTGGGATCAGACAGGTGGGACAACCACAGGCCACAGGGGGCCGAGTCGATAAGGGAAAGAGCCTGGGGTTCCGGGGCGCACAGAGACCCCCAGTTTGAGCAGAGGGCAGGATGGTTTAGACAGCACTGCCCAGCTAAAGGACAGAGGCTCAGGACACCCCAAATCTAGACAAGCTTTCCCTGGGGGACCCTGAGTGGGAATACGATCCTTGAGAACAGAGAGGCCCTGGGGACCTCAGGTGGGAAAGGCTAGTGGTGACAGCAAGAAAAAGGAGCAGGCTTTGTCACATGCTACTGCCCTCAAGACACACCAGCGCTGCCCCAAGCCCAAGCAACCTGTGAGGGTCTGCAAGCCCACCTGTCCATCCACACATTCCCATTCAGGCAGGGGCTCACGAGCTCAGCCTGCACACAACTGAGGCCCTGGGAAAGAGAACAACTGTCCAATCCCCGCCCCGTGCCCACACAGCACCAGAGACACCGCTGGGGACTGCAGGTCACAGCTGCGTTCCTACACTGATACCTCACCTCCTCACCATGGCCTACCCCCAGGCCAACCTGTCCCGGGCTGTCCCTGGCAGCCAAGGGGAGCAGCTCTAAAGAAGTTCAAGTCCTCCCCGAGCCACACTTTCCCCAAGATGTCACTGCACTCGACAGCTGCTGAGGAATTCCCGGGGAAACATTCCATCCCAGCGTCTTGTAATATTCCATCCCCCTATAAGGTGAAGCATGATGAAAACTCACACTTTTCCTAAATAATGGTATTTTCTTTTAAGTAGGCACATGGGTATGCTTTCACAAAATGCATTAGTCAAAATACTTCGAAATGGTACAAGCTATTTTCTGGCATGTTCACTGACATCACATACACAATCATACTCCACAATCACGCAAACTGTAAAGAGACCGCCATGTCCTTCAGCAGCACCTGACAGGAGACTCTCTTCTGCTCCTGCTGAGTTTTTGTCCGAGGCTAGCCCCCAGCATGAGGCTTCATCAGTGAGCCCCTCTGGTACACAGACTGCTCTGTTCTAGAACGGAAATTAGTGGGTTTTTTTAAAGTTCATGGCGGGGCCGGGTGCAACGGCTCTCATCTATAGTCCCAGCACTTTAGGAGGCCAAGGGAGGCAGATCACTTGAGCTCAGGAGTTCAAGACCAACTGGGCAACATGGCAAAACCCCATCTCTATTTAAAAAAAAAAAAAGACAAAAATTAGCCAGGCATGGTGGTGCACACCTGTAGTTCCTGCTACCAGGAGGGTGAAGTGGGAACATTGCTTGAGCCCAGGAGGTCAAGGCTGCAGGGAGCTGTGATTGTGCCACTGTACCCAGCCTGGGTGGCAGAGTAAGACCCTGTCTCAAAAATAAAATAAATAAAAGTAAAAACAATAGAAGTTCATGAGGGAAAAGAAGAAAACAATTTAGCATTTTGGATGGGCGGCACAGGCAGGCATGAGCAGAACGCTCCTCCTCCTCGGCTGTAGTCCATGAGAAAGGTGCGGCTACAGCCGACGAGCACTGCCTTGCGTCCTGGGACCCGGCCTGTGCTCCAAGCAAGTCAAGGCCATTGAGTCAACAGGGGCAAGAGGGAGGCAAGATGTTACATGGGGGTCTTCATGGCCCATAAAATCAACCTGGGGAAAGAGAACAGAACTTTGGGGCAGAACCAGGAAGAACTCACTGAAGGCCTTCTGGATCCAGTCGGACGGCCAAGGCCAAAGTGACCAGTTGGCATCTGATGACTCAATTATCCCAACTCCATCCTTTTAACAGCTCCTAGAACCTCTGATCTGTCCCAAACAAATAAATGAGGGCTCTTGATGTCTTTCTTCTTCAGAGGAAACACCAAACCACTCCACTGCACAAAATAATCTGAATCTCAGGTTCATGACATTTCAGAAGCAAACAATCCCACCCACGCAGAAGGTGCCCCTGTGTGTCCTGTGCATCAGTGGCACACACAGCCTTCAGCTTCTAAGACCTGCCTGGAGAGCAGAGCAGTGGTAGCCAAGCTGTGTTCGAGCACACTCCGGGGGCAGTGGTGCCAGTGCTGGCTGGCAGCCCTGGCCCTCCTTCCTGCCTTCCACCCTCCCCTCTCCCAGGTCAAAAGCATCCTGCCACTTCTCAAGGGACTGACGAATACTGAGGACAGGGTGAAATCTGAAAACAGTATGATAATTCCAGTCTACATAAGAAACTCCAGACTTCATCAAAAATCAAACCAACCAACAATCACATTAAAAGTTCCCACCACCATCAGCTGAAACACGTGACTGTTCCTCTGGGCAATGTTCTGACTATGCAGATCTCATTTAAAGACTTGGGGTTTTGGTTTTGGTTTTGGTTTTGGTTTTTTGTTTTGGTTCTGTTTTCTTTGTTTTGCCAAGCTTGCTGAGGAAACAGTTCAAGGGAAATTCAAACGACAGCTGCCCACTCTGCCATAACGTCTGCATCTCCTCCTAATGCCACCCTGGGGCCATCATTCTGCTCCTCTGCTATGGAGACTTCGTCAGACTGGACACTCTTCCCGCGCTTCTCAGCGATCAATGGAGTTAGAATTCCCACGTGGAACTAGAGATCCCAGAGTCAATGGCAAACTTCTGTCACACACAAGCTAATACCGGACTTCGTCTAAGTTATTCATAGCCCAGGAAAATGGAACTGACCTTATGATTGCACTTATGAGCAAAATCTTTCTAGATACCATGTCCTGAGAACTTACAAGGAGTTATGCTAAGCCCTATGAGGGCCTCTAGTGCTAGAGGGTCCCCCATGTCCCTGTGGCCCACGTCCCCCTCTAGAGGTACCATTCCTGGCAGCTTCCCCTCTGATGGGGATGTATCAGCCTCTTTTCTGACCACACAGCCCTGAGGGCCCACTGGTGTCCAACAGGCAAACAGGGCACAATGGCTTGAGCTCACTTGTGGGTCAGACTCAAGCCCCCGCCCAGGCACACATCTGCACTGCCACGTCACACGCACAAACCAGCTGCTTCCCTGCACAGGCGCCCTAGGCTCTGTGCGTGCCCACAGCTCTAGGTCAGGAGCAGCCTTCCCCTCCTCCTCCTCACCTTGCAGGCCCTACCCTCTGACCTGTCCTCACAAAACCCCATGCATTTCAAGAAAGCCATGAGAAAAGGAGCTCACCCAGCTTAGCCCTCAAAGCTCAAAGGCAGAGTCCCCTAGGCCTCTCAATGTGAGCCCCCTGGGCCTCCTGGGCTAGTCCAGGATGGAGTCTTCAGCACCTGTCCAGCCCCAGGCACAGAAGGGGAAAGAGTAAAGGACCCAACAGCCTAGTTTCAAATCCCAGCTATACCCCTTCCCAGCTGAGTGACCTCAGACAAGCTTCTCAATGTCCCTAGATCTGAGGAAATGACAGTCATTATAATAAGAAGGCTGTTAGAGGCATACGTTGTAAAGAGCCCTATGCTTAGTAGCACTTAAAACCATGAGCTGCTGTTATCTCTACTGTGGGCGGGTGAGGAATGATGGCATCTGCTCTGGCGCTCCTCCTCACACCCGCTAGGAAGTAGGGGGCTGGCAGAGGAAGAGCAGAGGTGGCCTCGGGAGTTCTCCAGGGCCCCTCCCTACCCAGGGGTGGCCCAGGATGCCAGGGGAGCCACGGGGGACTCTGGGCATGGGAATGCGGAGGGCACCGTCCACCCCGGAAACCTGCCACCAGGGCTGCCATAAACACCCCACACTCGATCCTCCCACGTTGGGCCACAGCAAACAGGACTGGAGTGTAAAACCAGGTGGGTCCCAGGTCCCTCAGCCTTGGACTGCCTGGCCGTGGAGCAGTCCCATGCCTGCAATGGGACCCACCCCAGCGGTGAGCAAGACCTGCTCTTAGAGCTTCCCAGGTCCCAGGAACACGTGAGGGAGAGCCCACCCACTCCCTGAATCTCTCTTGGAAACTCAGTGACAACATGTGGGAAAATGCGTTTATTTTAAATTAGGAAAGTAAAACATCCTACCTCCATAGTAGATTGAGATAAATAACCACTAAATTCAGCCTGTTGGCAGGCATCAAGTTCAAGGGACGAAAGAAACCCATGATGGGCTTAGCGAGACTTAGCAAGGATATCAGCTTACAGGGCAGCAAGGGGTGTCAGACGAGCCGGGCTGGAGCTCCGCACCTTTGCTCAGAAACACAAGGCCTCAAAGCAGGTGAACACGTGACAGGGACAACACAAATGTCTGTTCTGCCCCGGTCACCACAAAAGGTGTGCCAGGCACTGAACGCCAGGAGAAGGTGGCCCAGCAGCCCTTCCTGAGGCCTTGCTTCTAGGAAACCCACCACCCGGCGACAGTGCCAAAACTAGGCCACAGAGGCAAGGTGCTGGGTGAGCACTGGGCACTAGGAGAGAGGAGACTTGGCCACAGACTCTGGGCAGGCCAAAGGGGCAGGGGGGAGCCCTCCAGGCCCAAAGCGCTGGGCACTCTGGCGGCGGTGGAGGTGAGCAGGCAGAGGCGGCAGTGAGGAGATGGCCAGGGCAGTGAGCAGCGCTCCATCCCCAGGGCCTGGAGGCCAGAGAAAGGAGCAAGGCGGAGGCAAGAACCCCTCAAGGAGGCAGAGCTTGGGGACAGGACCAGGCTGGCCTTCCAGAAGGATTCCTGAGTAATGCAGTGGCAGGCCTGGGTGGAGCTACCAAAGAAGGGCTCTGCAGAGGCCAAAACTGCCAAGGGCAGAGAGCAGCCATTTGCGGGGTCATCCCAGGGCCAGGTGCTGGGTGAGATCCCCATCCAGACCCACAAGGGATGATGCAGGGAGCAAAGTGAGCTCACAGGACAGACACACAAGGACCTGGCAGTTCCTTGGGAATGGAGCCCCCCCCCACCCCATTTAAAAGTAGTGGCCCAAGCTGTTGACCCCTGTGTCCCCCCAGCCAGGAGAAACACCTCCTATCCTCAGGGAGCCCCGCCTCACCCACTCAGGACACCAGGCCTCCCTCAGCATGGACGGCTCCCTATGAGTTCTTAGCATTAACTGATTTTCATTCACAAGAGCTTTTAGGAAGATAAAAATTGTGCTTAAGTTTTGAAAGCTACAGATCATGGCAGTTTTTGAGTGATTTTAGGACATTTTCCCAACAAGAAAACACCTTTCTGGGGTGGTCCAGGACTCTTCTTTAGCCCTGTGGACCTGCTTCCCAAGACAGTAATATAAGATGCGTTGACAAAAATAAACACCCAAAATCACAAAAACAAGGGTACTGAATACTGACGCTGGGGGAAAGGCCTACAGTTAGGTAAATGCCAAACAAAACAAAAGCAAAACAGTGTCACCACTATGTTCACCTCCCCAGAGCACCAGCCCCAGTGGTCCTGCAAGAGCATCCCACACGCTGTAGGGACAGCTGTGCAGCCTTCATGAGCTCAGGGACAGTCAGGTCAAACCCAACCAGCAAGGCAGACAACTCGGGCCCCGGGGCACTGGGGGAAATTGGGGACTACCATGTCCCCACAGGGCGCATTCCAGAGATGGCCTCTCTGCTCTTTTATGCGTGCCACGATCACATTTATTTCTTCTAAATAACACCTGCCTGTCTGCCAGCATGGTGACTGCATTTGAATGTACCATCAGTAAGATCTTACTTTTAAATGAAATCAATAGAAAATTGTATTAAATACTTACAACTGACTTTTAAAAACCAGGACAGACTCTCCTCCCATACAAATCTAAATTGGGGTGGGAGGGACAGAAATTTTCTGTGCAGAACGCTCAGGTACAGGCGTTTGTTTTGAAGCCAGTTGCCAGATGACGCGTTGACATTAATTCAGCAGACCTAGGAGCAAGATACATTCTAATTTACAGCATGCACTTATGTACTGCTTTCTAGTGGGTGTTTGTCTCTGGATTCTAAGAGGAAGGTAGCAGATACAACCGATTCCTGTCCTCCATTCTAAACCACTTTGCCTGCATGATGGGAATGACTGGATCACTCCACCGGCTGCTCAAGAAGCCAACAACTTCCTCCACGTAAACAAGGCCCGCCAGAGCCGGAGAGCTGCCAGGCGGCTCTTCATCGGGGCCAGGCCTGACCCGGCCTTCCCAGTTGGAGGGGATTTCAGCGGCTCTCCACAAACAAATAAACAGCAAATACTTACAGGAGACAGCCTTGTAGAACTGATTCCTTAATCAACAGTTAAAGAAGCAAATTGGATTTGCCCTATCACAAAAAAAATTAATTCCAGATTGTAGTTATTGTCTTAAGTACGAGAAGGTTGTCTTATAGGCTTGGCTGGATAATTTCATTTTAAAAGTATCGCTAAAATTTGACATCCCTTGGGATTTGTGGTTTTCTCCATCATTATATAACTGTAAACTTCTGGAGGTTAGAGATTGGATAATTTCTTTCAGCTGGACCTGGCCTCCAGCGCACTTGGACGCTAGGGATGAGCCTCAAGTGGTTGCCAGGAGTCGCCAGCCGGGCTTGGGAACAAGACAGGTCCCCGGCGTGCACATCCAGTTTGAGTGTGCGAGACTTTTCCTCATTTATTTTCCTTCAGACATTTTTTTTTTTACCTCTGCTATGAATTAAAAGAATTGCTAGGAATTCTTTTCACAGGCTGCATCTATGCTAGCCAATGAAAACAACACAGAAACAAAGATCCAGTCTCTTTAAGGCTTTTGGGCTTGATCCTTTTGAGCAGTTTTTTTCTGTGCTGAGCTCTCTGGAACCATATGTTCAGCAATGTTATGGAGGGCGCTGGCCTTCGGCGTAGACCCAGCTGAAACCGTAAAATGCTCGGTAAAACCAGTGGCTCAGAGGGTGCAGCGCATGTGTCCATGGGTAAAATATCACCCCAGACCTTCCCACCCTATGCATGATTTCTGAGTTGATTAAGATTTCATCTCTAGTGTTATGTTATTATCGCCCTTATGTTTTAATCCATTTTTTACACCGTGGGAAAAGAAAAATATCACTGTTCTAGTAATCAAGTTATTCCTGTAAAATCCTAAATAAAACGAGAATTTTATTAAAGATATTTATCTTATACAACAAGAATAAAATCAATTTGCACGGCCGGTCCGGCATCCAGTTACAATACCATTAAAATATATTGTTTCTTTGTGGGTGGGGTCATTTCTCTTTTCAGATTGGTCAGTGAGGGGAACACCAGAGTGCACTGGCTTCAGAATATTGGCTTGGCGGCTGGACATGCAGAGAACATTTTTATTGTTAATCAATGCCAATCAATTCTGAGCCTTGATGTTAAATAGGGATCAATACCGCTGAGCTGCAGATGAGATCTGATTTCAATTGGTGAGCAAACCCGCAGAAGTTTTTAATCATAAGGTAAATCAAGACCTGGAACATAAGTCAGATGAATTAATATAGGCGGTGTAGGACCTCTCTTGCCACTGATCCAGCAGAAGGAAATTTCTGTCATATTTCATTATCACTCTTAGGGTAGGCTGAAGGCAGTGTTTGGGGAGCATTTTCTTAGTGGAAGCTGGAGCGCCCCTCACACCACACGGTGAATCCTTGCTGCAACTGAGCCTGCTGGTCCACCGAGTATAGTTATACGTATGCCCCATGAATCTCATTTTATGCGATTAAGATCCATAAAAATTCAATAGCTTTTCTTCTGCAATTCACATTTTACCTGGTGAAATATCATAAGAATTTCATTATCTTTGCAGCTGTTGCCTAGGATCAAGCAAAGGTTATTATCCTCTTCGAAAACACTATAGAATATGTACGAAAATGTCAGGAGAACTGGGCATTTAAAGCTTGATTTTTTAAAAGAAAAACACTGTCTGAAGTTTAGAATAAACTGTACTTGACATTTATGTACCATGATGCATTTCTTGGTAAACTGATTTTGCAAGGAAATTCTTTGAATTCGACTCTGTGACCAGATTGTAAAAGGAAAAGGGAAGATGGGCGGGGAGGGGAGGGGAGGGGAGGGGAAGAGAGGAGAAGGGAGGGGCAGGGAGGGGAGGGGAGGGGAGTGAAGAGGAGGGGAGGGAGGCCTGGGGGGATCTGGAGGCAGAAGCGAGAAAGGAAGCAGAGGGAGGGAGGGGGAGCAATGGCAAAGCACTCCAAAACCAAAGCTCTCCCCACATCAGTCTGTATAGGATTTCCTAACCTTTCAGATAACCATCCCTTGAAGATAACTCGGGAGAACCCTAACCGATTGCGATGGTCTAATCCTATGGATCATTCAGGCCTGTTTAAAGCATTTGAAGAAAAATGGCCAGTGCAAAGAAGGTGATTGATCAGAGGGCTCTGTAAATCACACGGATTCCATACAGTCCTCCGGCCTCCAGTGCTAGGGTTCCATCTATGATGATAAATTAGCATTAGATGGAACCTAATGAGTTTACTAAACATTTGGGATTTGTGCTAATAAACTGGCTGGCTGTGAACTAGCAGAAGCGGTGCACAATCCCGGAGCTCTCTCTTATCTCCGTAACATGACAGTTAAACCACGCTTCCAATCTGCGATCAATTCATCATCCGACACCATTGTACATTCTTCACAAAAAGATAATTACTGCTTCCCTGGATCAGAACACTCATATTTCCTTGGAATTGCAGGTATGATAGCAGCCCCTGTCACCACTCCCTTTGAGTCTCACCATACAGCTCTATTTATGATCATTATTTTCGCCTAAACAAGCCTTTTTCCTCAACTTGATAACGAAACCTGCTACAAGGAGAAGGGAACAGTTTAGACATTGTTTCTCCATGGAGTGCTTTTACGTTTACTGGAGGCCGCTGACAAATATTTTATTCAGGGCATTAGTAAAAGTTTCCACTCGTTAGACGATATCACTACTATTTCCTTCCAAAAAAAAAAAAAAAAAAAAAAAATCCTGTTCCTGGCTCTGATTTGTTAAACACAGACAGGGAGTAAGAGCAGAGCAAGTAACGTCACAGGGAATAAATCAAAACATGATTAAAAAGACCGTAGCCGTTTTAAAATCACATGCCTGCGGATTCCCTGCTTCTCACTGCTGGGCCCTCGGTCCTGGCCTCGCGCGGATCTGCCCTGGCGACTGGTCAACTCTGTTTGACCCCCAGCACACGCAATAAATTACCATAACACACAACTCTGAAACAATGTAAATTAGTTACTGCTCACAGTCTAATAAATGGGAACAAATGTGTTTGGGGCTGGAATGGGGTTCTGGATGCTGTAATTGCTGAAAATAATTAGAATGGGGTCTGAGGAAACATGAGCGGCAGTTACTTGTCATGACAAATGTCCCGAACCCAGTAAATATGCTGCTGACTGCAGGACTCGGAGCAGCCAAATAACATTTTTCCTTAAAGTTAAATGTCTCATAAGCCTTGCTTTATTCACGATCACGTATGAAAGAAGTATTTTTAAAACTCTAAGGCACATCTAAGTGTCATAATATTCTGAACCAAGACAAGTTTATTTTTGTTTCTGAGCTTTTTCTTGGATTGTTGTTGGTGTGCCACACTGCAGACGAGGCCATGCGTCCCAGGCAGGAGCTCCGGTGACCAACAGAAGAGGGAGAGGATCAGTGCCCCCACATTGTGGGGAACAGGAAAGGGCAGAGTCTATTTTTGAGCCACACAAAGGTGCACCTCTGGATGGGGAACCTCACCGTTTATTAACTTGCATAACTCATTTATTTGTTCAAAGTAATGATCTTTGGGGAAAGGGCTGTTATATTTAGAACCCGCTTGTCAAATTTAATAAATGATAGTGATCGCCGGCCTTCCCCCTCTGCAAGCACTTTCCCAGGTCCTTCCACCTTTCCCTGGGGCCTCGCTGGCCAGGGACCTGGCAGCCCATGTCTCGGTAACCGATGGCGGCTGCCCAGTGGCTGGATCGGGCCGATGACCTCAGACAGTGGAGACGAGCAGCACGTCCAATCCAATCCCCTACTTGTTTCCTGACCCAATCTTCCTCGTGTCAGGGGATGAGCCGCTTCATTGAGAAAATGGAAATGGACAGGGAGCTCACTTTGGCAGCATTTCCAATAACCAAATATCAAGGAAGAGGGGCTGCCGGGGGACCACCCCATCCCGGCACACTGATCTGATTTACAAACCTTTCCTAATGGGAAACAAATGCTGTGGGTGTGAATTCATACTTAACCATAAAAACCCTTGCATTACTCTGTCTCGTATTAAATACCACATATAACTCTCAGCAGGTTTTATGTTGTGTTTTACTGTCAGCAATGGCTAAAGCTGGCCTAACATTTTGTTTGGCAATTAGGAAAATTTGTAGTTTAATTTATTAAACCAAAAAAGCCAACAACTACACTGAATGCTGAATTCATTCTGTTTTTATGCCACGCTGCAGTATGTTTGCCTTCCCAATAATTTAATCATTTTCCTTTTATGGCCTATGCTATTTAAATATTCCAAAATAGTATTATTGAGGAAATAAACCCCTTATAATAAGTGAAATTGAGCCATGCCACTTAAATTCTGAATATAAAGTTAAAATGTTTTCATTTCTTTCTTTGCAAAGGAACCAAATGCTTTGAAAAAAAAAAAAAAAAGAAGGGCAGACGGGCAAACTTCTGAAAGCCTGGTGAATCCCACTGACAACATCCAAACACCAAAACGTGACCTACTACCTTGACAAGCTCAGGAGTAAAGGATTTCACTCCTAAAACACCAAGACACTGAAAGGAAGGAAGCAGAGTGCCCAGAAACCTTTAAGAAGAAAAAAAAAGTACATTCAAAGAGAGTATTATTGGTGAGCTAAAAAGTCACAAGAAGACATGGAGGAAACTTAAATGCCTACTGCTCAGTGAAAGAAGCCAGTCTGGGCCAGGCGCGGTGGCTCACGTCTGTAATCCTAGCACTTTGGGAAGCCAAGGCAGGTGGATCACCTGAGGTCAGGAGTTCGAGACCAGCCTGACCAACATGGTGAAATCCCATCTCTACTACAAATACAAAAAATTAGCCAGGTGTGGTGGCACATGCCTGTAATCCCAGCTACTTGGGAAACTGAGGCAGAAGAATCACTTGAACCTGGGAGGAGGAGGTTGCAGTGAGCCAAGATTGCACCATTGCACTCCAGCCTGGGCAACAAGAGCAAAAACTCTGTCTCAAAAAAAAGAAGAAGAAGAAGAAGCTAGCCTGGAAAGACTACATAATGTATGCTACCAACTCTACAACATTCTGAAAAAGCAAAACGGGAGACACAGTAAAAGGATCCAGGGGTGCCAGGGGTTCAGGAAAGGGGGAGGGGTGGCTAGGTGAAGCACATGTGAAACTATTCCGCACGGCACTGCGATAGCAGGTACATGCCACGATGCGTTTGCCAAAACCCATCAGATGTGCCACACCAAGAGTGAACCCAATGTCAACTGCAGACTTTAGTTCATATTCGTGTATCAGCATTGTCTCAGGTGTAATGAGGATACCACACCAAAGCAACATGTTAACACTGGGGGAAACTGGGGGGTGGGGGGAGGTGGGGCGGATACAGTAACTCGGTACTCTCTGCTCATTTTTCTGTAAACCTAACACTGCTCTAAAAAATAGTCTATTCACTGTTTTTAAAGCATTATGAGAACACCTTTAAATCTGCATCAGATGCAGAGGAAGACAAGGCCAGGTTAGGGGTGCCTGTTGCTGGTGCGGCTTCAATGTCCCTGCTTTATGCCCTGCCCCCCCAGGCTGTTTGCATCTCCCAGTCCTTCCTCCTGACTATGGGATGTCATTCTGCAGAGCTGGACGTGTGGTTCTTGACAATGACAACTTGGAAAGGACACCTGCATTAATCTGTCAGAAGAGCATTTATGCCCCTGCCAGCCATATCCCCTGGTGCTGAAGTTCTTAGAAAACTTAAGGGGCACTCGTGCAGTGGCTCATGCCTATAATCCTAGCACTTTGGGAGGCCAAGGCGGGAGGATCACCTGAGGTCGGGAGTTCAAGACCAGCCTGACCAACATGGAGAAACCCTGTCTCTACTAAAGAAAATACAAAATTAGCTGGGCATGGTGGCACATGCCTGTAATCCCAGCTACTCGGTAGGCTGAGGCAGGAGAATCGCTTGAACCCGGGAAGCGGAGGTTGCGGTGAGCCGAGATTGTGCCATTGTACTCCAGCTTGGGGCAACAAGAGCAAAGCTCCGTCTCAAAAACACACACAGAAAAGGAAAGAGAAAAAGAAAACTTAGGGGGCACTCAGGGAGGAGCCCCTCCCCAAACCAGTGAGCAGCATCCCGGGCTCCAATGCCAAGAAGACTAAGCTGGCTTTCCCAGGTGTTACATCAAATAAAAGGGACACTCCCCAATGGGGCCTAAATGACCGTGTTCCAAGTGATGGGACTTGTGGGGGAACATGACCTTTGATGCAGGCCCCATCACTGCCCAAAGTTGGGTGACCCTGCTAGGGATCCCCACATGCATGCCTGGGGAAGGCGCACGCTGCCTGCCCATGTCCATAATCAAATCCCAGGCTTGTACTGCACATATGTCAGCCTCAGATGGCCTCAGCCCAGGAACAGGCCTCCAGACCTGTTTTTCAGCAGCCCCCTAACATCCAGATTGGCCATCTCTGTGCAAGCTTTCTGATTCAATGAAAACTTACAGAAAGCGGGAGGGGGTGCAGTTCCTTACCAAACCATTGTGGAAACCTGGATTCAGCTGGCAGGCCTCAATAGTCAAGGTTGGTCTTTCTCCCTTTGTAAATTCATCATCACAAGGGCAAATGCTTTTAGGGCCTTAAACACTGCCAAAGTTTTGTTTCCTTCTGTGCTTTAACATGGCACCCTGCCCCCAACTGCTTTCTGCTGAGAGAGACAGAGGAAAATATAGGCAGGAGGGTGGAGGGTGGAGGGAGGAGGGAGGAGGGAGGAAGGAGGAGGGAGGAGGGAGGGGAGGGGAGGGGGGCGGAGGCAGGGGCGGCGGCTGGAGCTGCCTGTCTGGGCAAATGCACGGCCTCCTCTCCAGATGTGCAGGCAGCTCCGTCTTCCAGCAGAGACACGCTGGAGCCGACTCCTTCCGTTCGCGGGGCCTGGGCTCCATGTCCTACAACAACACAACCGCGAGCCCCTTCCTTTCCGCACATGTTAAACTCATTTCCTAGTGAATTACTGGGAAGGCGCGGCTGCTGCCCCCACCACTGTTTGCAGAGGATGCGCCCCATCCACTCGGGCACCACAGCCCTGCATGAATTTTGAGTATTTTCTAGCTGAGCAACTTCCAGCGAAGGAATTGGAGAGGGATCGTTTTCATTTGTGTTGTTTTTAAAGGGAAGGGGAAATGAGTGATTCAAAAACAACTAAAATAAGAGTTTCCCTATACCCCTCCCTGCAGTGCTCTCTATCGAATTGTTGGCAAATTTATAGCATTTACTCTTTTGACAGATATGTCTGACCTTTTTCTGAATACATCGTTTTGAAAACAGTTTTCTCAAGCTTCTACAATTTAATGAACACTGGTTACCCCAAAGTCTAAGAAGCTTATAAAATTCAAAAAGAACAACAAAAAAAAAACCCTTAACCCATAAAATTACTGCACTAATTTTTCTAAATGATAGCCATATTTTTATTTTAAAGCATGAATAATGCCAGCATAATGTCTCATTATATAGAGTTTGGACCACAAACATTTTTGGGAGATTTGCTATTAAGATAAACAAACAAGAGGAGCTTGTGTTCTGGCAAGCTGACGGAGGGAATGGTTTTCATTTTCTCCAAGTGTAGGCTGCAGAAGCTTTGCCAACTACAGGTTAAGCTCCTTGAGTTTTCACTTCCTGTACCCCCACTTGTCAATCACTTCCTGTCTGCAACGACAATTCCCATCATTAGAGCTTGGAATTTTTATCTTCTTCAACGTGTCTCCCTTTGCCACTGTTTGAATTCTGATAAATTATTCACCATCTTTAAAAAGTAACCAACAATTACAGCATCACAGTGAGCCACCTATGCCTAGCAAAGATCACCGTCCTCCTGGTCTGTCTCCTAAAGGCTTTGACGAGGCCAGCTTCTCCTGCTTTCTTCGGCATCACGAGAAGGCCTCTGGCCAGCCCCAATTATCTTCTGGTGCACAGAGTAATTATTTGCTTCCTGTAAGCATGCGTAACAGAACCTCGAGTTTGGACGGCTTTCCATAAAGTAATCCAATTCACCCATGCCATCCTAACACAATTACAGGCACTGCAATATCTTCGCTCCTCACCTGATAAGGCTGCCGCAGCGGCGCAGGATGGTTTGCGTCAACATGCCTCCCAGAGTATAGCTTCTGACAGCCCTGCTTCCAGCCCTTGCTTCCACCCCTACACGTTCATACCCGGCTGCATGCTGCTGCAGGGCCCGGGAAAGGCAATACCATGAGGTTTTCACCCTTGCACAAGCAGACGGGAATCCGAGTTGGTGGAGAGTGATGCGGAAGTCATTGTGGGTGTGTAGCTTGTTTTCAAACCCAGCCCTCGACTGGCCTGGCGGTCGAGTTCTTACCCAGGTCAGGCAGCCATAAATCTCGCAGGCCTCCTAGGCCTAGGCCAGAGATGCAGGCCTGGGCCTGGTGGCGGCCCCGACCCACCGCAGCAGGCGACCACGCAAGCTGTGACACACAGCGGAGGCTAACCGTGCAGCCGGCGCGGTGCACACCCGCATCTCAAGCTTACGGGCAGAGCAAACCTACAAAGTGGGCACTGTTCCTGGCGCCTCCCTCTTTAAATGAAAGCATGCCATTGTGCCTCCATAATGCAGCTCTTCCTTTTCTGTTTATTTTCAGAAGTTTGGGGGGAAAAATTGAAAGGATGAATGAATGCAGTGAACTTTTTGCCTCTCCCTACTGGCGCTGCCAGCGAATAAAACAGCCATTCACACCTGAGCCCGGCGAAGCCAAATGGGGCCGGTGCCAGCCAGAATCAGATTCTTTGTAGCCACATCCATTCATCCAAAAGGTGTTTTAATATTGCCAAATTTCTAGCCAATACTTTCCCTTCACTGAAGGCCCAATGTATTAAAACAGACCCTGAACCAAAGAGCATCTCCAACCCACAGCCTCCGCCAAGAGAGGATCTCCAGGACCCCAAGGCCTATCCAATGATAATTATATTCACATCTTTAAGAAAACTGAGAAGGAAAAATTAACACCAAACTATACTGTTTTCATTGCATTATGCAGATGAAATGACAAGTTGTCATTTAAGAAGTTAATAAACAGTCTCCGTTTTGCAGGTTATCCAAATGCTACTGAATAGAAAACCTTGGATCCCTAAATGATGTGTAATTAATATTATTTTTAAAATCCTCCTTGACAGGCCAGGGCTTAGCCAAAATGTAAATGACATTAAAGAAGACAATGAATTTAATTTTATTTAATGTCCCTTTTTGCAGATCCTCATTTACATAGCATTTTTAACAAAAGCGTTGACCTTATAAATGCTGGCATTTGTACAGCTTCAGCAGAGTTGGATTTAATCACGCTCGTGCAAAGCCATGAGGGAGGGAGCTTTAAGTTCTCTGCTTGGAGATGGAGTAGGAATAAAAACATTGGGACTGGTCAAATGTTTATCCTCCCCGCTTCTGAAAACAACCTGACAAGAAGATGTAAAGGGCTAGGGAATAACCCGGTGCTGTTTGTAAGGCTTGGTAATAATCATACATAATCGTTTGGAAATATAGCTAATAAAAAATATAATGAGTGTTCAGCAAAATCGGCATTAGGCCCAAATTACATGATATTAATACTTGAACAGGTGCAGAAAGGCGCTTTAAATGAGGTAAATGAATAAAATGTCCCAGAGCACAACTGTGTGTGCTGACAAAAAGTCAATCCCATGAATAATTCAGTGAGCAGGACTGCCAGCAAAGGTCGGCTCTCTTTGACCTTTGTGACAGGAAGTGAAAGGAAACACTGTTGACTAAAAAAAAAAAAAAAAAAAAAAAAAAAAGAAGAAGAAAGAAAAGAAAGAAAAAGAAAGAAAGAAAAAAGACAAAAAAAAATCTCCAATCGCTGGACTACCATTCCACACTCACTTTAAAGGTGTAAACTTAAAACGCACATATGAATCAAAGTATGGCTGTGCAGGGTGTGGGGGTGCAGAGCTGAAATGGGGGTAGTCAGGTCATCTGGCTAAAGACAATGTGAAATCACAGACAATGGAAGGTTAAGCAAATAATATTTCCCTACGACACAACGTCAATTACGCATAAAAATCTGAGGTCAGCTGAAAAGTATTTTCAGAGCCCACAGGGTTGAAATTTTATAACAGCTGTTAAATATGACAAAACTTCATCCTCCCCCCCCCCAACCCCCACCAAAACTAAAGCAATTCCAAACTCTGTATGAAAGAAAATGGGATAAACAGATGTCTGGCTTCCAGACAGGAAAGTAGGACAGACTTGGAATGATAAGTCTCCCAACTCTATAGACTAATGCCAGATTGATTGGGGAGGGGGCACCGCCTGCCGCAGAGATGCCAGCAAGTGGGACGCCGGAGACGGTGCCATCTGGAACCGCCCCGCCGAGCCCGCTCCCAGCGCTGCATGGAGCCCCTGCGTGTGCCTGGCCTGCCTGGGCAGCCACAGCTCCTGCTCCCACCACCCCTACAGTCGGCCTCCCCACTTTGCAACAGTTGGACCTCGCACCTTCCGTCCACCCAGCCCAAGCAAGGAGGGAGAGAAAAGGAGTATGCACCTTCCTGGGCATTTCCAGAGCTCTTTGGGAAACAGACCGGGATGGCACGAGCAAGTGATGGGAGCCAGAGTGTGGTGTTGGCTTAGCAGCTACACCGACATCCTGGAATCATTTGCAGCCCTTGGAATGCACGGGTGAAACAGGAGAGATTTATCTGTTCATAGTTGGGATATGTGGACAATGGGTGTTCCTAATGAAGACCATCTGCTTTTGTGTTTTCCCAGAAAACATTATTCCACGAGGAAAATGATACTCCCATCCTTTTCAGCAATACCATTAAAAATCATGCGTGTGTGTGTGCACACGTGTGTGTATATATATATGTATAGAAGGTGTGCATGTGTGTTTGTGTGTGCGCACTCTTCCTTTACTTGCATTTGGTTCTCTGCAGGTCACACAATTTACCATAGATACTTTTTTCCTGTAGTATCTCTTTATTGACCATGCTTTTTACTTTACAATGTTATGTTTCTTCTTTGCTCCGTAAGTTGTTATATTATTTTAAATACACTGCATATAGTTATAACTATGGTGCTATTAAAAAATTGTTTCTCTAGCAATGTTTTATGAGAAAGAAAACAGTTAACATAAGTGAAACCTTTGCAGTGCATGAAAAGGTTTTGTAATGGGAAACAGCCTCACTTTCCCCCCCCCCTTTTTTTTTTCTCTGAAGGGTCTTCATGCCATTCATAAGTATTTAATGCTTCTGAAAGATAACTGAACTAAATTGTGTAATTAATTGATTTAAGGCATCAGAGTCTATAGAATGTGATTACCCTGCCAGAGCGAGGAGCTTACTTCTCTGTTCTCATAACACAGAAAAGCAGTCTCAACGTGCCGGGAGAGGCTCGGTGTGGGTTGGAACAAATGTGGGCCCATTGATCTCAATTCAGGTTGGAATTATTGGTTTATATCCTCAGGACAAATATGCCTTATCTGGTCAGAACCTGCTAAATGTATCCAAAGGCCACAAGGAGCCGGCAAAGCACGTTGTATATAATTCTTTTTTAAGCCAACTAACCAAATGAGACACTGCTGATGGGGACCTGGAAACTGACTCCCCAGTCTGGTGGGACATTTTATTCTGCAATACTCAAGAGAAAACACAGGCTAGAAACTAAACATAAGCAACTAATTTTCAGAGGCAACATACACCCCACAGAAATGATTATCATTATGAAACTGAAACGCATCTCAGTTGCAAAAGACGGTGTCAGTCTAAAGAGACTGCCCTCCTATAGGTATTCTTCTTTCTCTGATTAATCTAACTTGCCCTAGTGAACACTAAATTCTTCATTTTTTTCATGTAGAAATATGCCTTAAGCTGGAGACAGTGCCAATACTGCAATCATTTCACAGGGATTTACAACAGACAACACAATGCTAATAGTACTTTGCCATTCTAAGTGACAGCTTTCTTAAGAATGCTAAAAATGTACATTGTATTTGTCATTTCATAAAACTACCCTTACCTTAAAATCCCTAAAATAGATGGTGATTAAAATTTCTATAAAATTGTCATATCTTTGAATTTAGAAGCAGAGCAGATTTTTCATCAATAATTA